>NW_019254343.1:0-1190 GCF_002742605.1 Olea europaea var. sylvestris
TTAAAAAGAAATCATGTTAAATTTCTTAAAGAAGAAATTTCTTTTCAAAAAACTGAAAAAAGATTAGAAGAAGACTCTTCTATCAAAAATCTTATTTCAAATTTACAAAAGAAAATTGAACAAGAAATTTGTCCAACAATTCCAAATGCTTTTTGGGATAGAAAGAAGCATATTGTTTCTCTTCCTTACAATTCTGATTTTCATGAATCAAACAGTCCTACAAAATCTCGTCCTATTCAAATGAAAAAAGAATTACTTGATTTTTGTATCAAGGAAATCAATGATCTACTTGAGAAGAATTTAATTCGCCCAAGTAAATCTCCATGGAGTTGTTCTGCATTTTATGTTAACAATTCTGCTGAAATTGAACGAGGTGTTCCACGCCTTGTTATCAACTACAAACCACTTAATACTGCTCTTCAATGGATTCGATATCCTATTTCTCAGAAGAAAGATCTTCTGAATCGTCTTTCAAAAGCTATTATCTTCTCAAAATTTGACATGAAGTCAGGATTCTGGCAAGTTCAAATAAAGGAAGAAGATAGATACAAAACTGCATTTAATGTTCCCTTCGGACAATACGAATGGAATGTTATGCCTTTTGGTCTCAAAAATTCTCCTTCTGAATTTCAAAAAATTATGAATGATATTTTCAATTCATTTTCAGATTTCATTATTGTTTACATTGATGATGTTCTCATCTATTCAAAATCTATTGAACAACACTTCAAGCATATTCATACATTCATACATGTAATCAAGAAAAACGGTTTAGCAGTCTCTGCTAAAAAGATTGTTTTGTTTCAAACAAAAATTTGTTTTCTTGGTCATACTATTCAAAACTCTTCAATTATTCCAATTCAAAGAAGTCTTGATTTCACTGACAAATTTTCAGATGAAATTAAAGAAAAACAAGTTTGCAACGTTTTTTAGGTTGTGTCAATTATGTGGCTGATTTTGTCAAAGATATTCGTCAAATCTGTGCTCCATTATTCAAAAGATTACAAAATAACCCTGATCCATGGAGTCACGAGTGTACGAATGCGGTTCAAAAGGTGAAAAAGTTGGTCAAAAATATTCCCTGTCTTTCAATTCTTGACCCCACAGCCTCAATTATAGTAGAAACAGATGCCTCAAACATAGGATTCGGTGGTGTTTTAAAGCAATTACCCCTAGGATCGTCAAAAGAA
>NW_019254344.1:0-1190 GCF_002742605.1 Olea europaea var. sylvestris
TTGGAGGCCCAAACGAAGGAATTTGGCTAAAATCCCATGATACCGGGTCTGTGCCCGGAGTCCAATTTCGCAGGTCGTTTCCAGTCAACATGCCAAATTTCGGCCCATTCCGACACCGTCGGGACAAATGACAAAATATCCCCAGGTGCGGTTTTGCTTTGTCAATTTTCTGTCAGCACTTCTTCGACCTGACAAAATTAATACGGAAATAATTATTCGGAGGCCCAAATGAAGGAATTTGGCTAAAATCCCGTGATCCCGGGTCTGTGCCCCGATTCCAATTTCATGGGCCGTTTCCAATCAACCTGTCAAATTTCGGCACATTCCGACACCGTCGCGACAAATGACAAAATTTTCCCTAGTGTGGTTTTTCTTTGTTAATTTTCTGTCCAGCACTTCTTCGACCTAACAAAATTAATACGGAAATAATTATTTGGAGGCCCAAACGAAGGAATTTAGCTAAAATCCCATGATCCCGGGTCCGTGCCTCAATTCCAATTTCGCGGTACGTTTCCAATCAACCTGCCAAATTTCGGCACATTCCGACACCGTCACGACAAACGACAAAATTTTCCCTAGTGCGGTTTTTTTTTTGTTAATTTTTCGTCCAGCACTTTTCATCTTGACATAATTAAAATGGAAATTAATTATTCGGAGGCCCAAATGAAGGAATTTGGCTAAAATCCCGTGATACCGAGTCTATGTCCCCAGTCCAATTTCTCAGGCCATTTCCAATCAACCTGCCAAATCTTGGCCCATTCCGACACCATCGCGACAAATGACAAAATTAACCCTAGGGTGGTTTTGCTTTGTTAATTTTCTGTCCAGTACTTCTTCAACCCGACATAATTAATAAGAAAATTAATTATTCGTAGGCCCAAACGAAGGAATTTAGCTAAAATCCCGTAATCTAGGGTCTGTGCCCCGAGTCCAATTTCGCGGGCCGTTTCCAATTAACCTACCAAATTTTGGCTAATTTCGACACCATCACGATAAAAGGACAAAATTGCCCCAGGTGCAGTTTTGGTTTGTTAATTTTCAGTCCAACACTTTTTCAACCTCACATAATTAATAAGGAAATTAATTATTCGGAGGCCCAAACGAAATAATTTGGCTAAAATCCCACGATACCGGGTCTGTGCCCGGAGTCCAATTTCGCGGGCCGTTTCTAATCAACCAGCCAAATTTTG
>NW_019254345.1:0-1190 GCF_002742605.1 Olea europaea var. sylvestris
TTCATTGGCTCGATTCCAATCGAATTAGACTAGCAATTAGCCGAAAAAGAACAAACCCGAAGTTATCATGAAATCAAAAATCATTTTTCATTGGCTCGGTTCAAATTGAAATAGACTAGCATTTCGCCGAAAATGATCAACCCGAAGATATCATGAAATCAAAAACGACTTTTCATTAGCTCTATTCGAATCAAATTAGACTAGCAATTTGCCAAAGACGAACAAACCCGTTGTTATCATGAAATAAAAAACCCCTATTCATTGACTCCGTTCCAATCGAATTGACTAGCAATTCGCCAAAAACGAACAGACCCGAAGTTATCATGAAATCGAAAACCACTTTTCATTGGCTCGATTCTAATCGAATTAGACTAGCAATTCACCTAAAATGAACGAACTCGAAGTTATCATGTAATCAAAATCCACTTTTCATTGGCTCGATTCCAATCGAATTAGACTAGCAATTCTCCTAAAATGAACGAACTCGAAGTTATCATGTAATCAAAATCCACTTTTCATTGGCTCGATTCCAATCGAATTAGACTAGCAATTCTCCTAAAATGAACGAACTCGAAGTTATCATGTAATCAAAATCCACTTTTCATTGGCTCGATTCCAATCGAATTAGACTAGCAATTCTCCTAAAATGAACGAACTCGAAGTTATCATGTAATCAAAATCCACTTTTCATTGGCTCGATTCCAATCGAATTAGACCAGCATTGCGCAAAAAATGAACAAACCCGAAATTATCATGAAATCAAAAACCACTTTTCATTGGCTCGATTCCAATCGAATTAGACTAGCAATTCACCTAAAATGAACGAACTCGAAGTTATCATGTAATCAAAATCCACTTTTCATTGGCTCGAATCCAATCGAATTAGACTAGCAATTCGTGAAAAATGATCAAAGTCGAAGTTATCATGAAATCAAAAACCACTTTTCATTGGCTCGATTCCAATCGAATTAGACTAGCAATTCATCGAAAATGAACGAACTCGAAGTTATCATGAAATCAAAATCCACTTTTCATTGGCTTGATTCCAATCGAATTAGACTAGCAATTCGTCGAAAATGATCAAAGTCGAAGTTATCATGAAATCAAAAACAACTTTTCATTGGCTCGATTCCAATCGAATTAGACTAGTAATTAGCCGAAAAAGAACAAACCCGAAGTTATCATAAAAT
>NW_019254346.1:0-1190 GCF_002742605.1 Olea europaea var. sylvestris
TTGACCTTTTAATATAGAACTACAAATCTTAACACCACCAAGATCTATTATGCTCAACGTGTCATCTTGCTATAAAATTTTCCTTCGTCTAGAGATATCACAAGGTTAACGCCAAAATTCAATATTTTCTCAATAAGGTAAAAAGTTGGAATTTCCAAAGTTTGAGTTCATAAAGAAAACACATCTATTTATATATTCATATATACTTGTATTTATAAAGACGAGAAAAGCAATTCAAGATTACATAATAGAATATTTAACATTTCACCGTACCAAACATTTTTTATATAATCTCGAAAATCAAAACCTCGAACAGGCTCTAACAATCCCGAACTTATACCCGTTTCTTCATTGACTTGTTCTCGCTCTAATCTTTCTTTGGTTCCTTCTCCTTTGATTTGACCTTTTTGGTCTTGATAAAACAGAAATAAGAGCAGAAGGGTAACTGCAATGAGAACTTCATTTTCTTGTCTTTCTTTGTGTTCAAGATAATCCCAAAATTGTAGATGGCAAAAACTGAATATGGAAAACAAATAAATATATAAAGAGTGAGTATGCATTGAATCAGAATATATTCACTTTGCTCTTGAATCAAGAAAGAATGAATTTCATATCAACAAAGAATATTTAAACTCCTGCGAATGTCATGCTTAAAATGAAATAGTAAATCTTATTGATTAATAAAAGTTAATACATAGTAGAACACATTAATTTGATCCACTAACCTTTAGTATTGGACAAAATAGTTTCTTTTTATGTTTAGTTGTGTTCAATACACACAATTTTTATTTACGATTTCTGTCAATGATTGAACTTACTAAAATCATTGATGACAATGTAATTGATAGTCGGAGGTGACTAATGATCATCGACGATATCGCTGTTTGTCATTTCGTCTAATTCACCAACATATTGTTTTGCGTCAGAATCCTCGAGAGAAACATCATCAACCATTATGAGTGATCATTTGCTTAGCTAAATTTTAAGTTTTTTATGCTCACCATAGTTTTTATTTGTTTCACCATATTATAATTGTATTTAAAGTCCTCAACTTTTGCTCAGTGTAGTACTTGTGTTCCCAACCTTTTTCTTCAAATTCTTATCTTAAACATTTCATTAACATATGTATGTCAAAATATTCATTTGTGTACTTTGAAATGAAGAAAATAGTAGTTTATTACATTATATAG
>NW_019254347.1:0-40091 GCF_002742605.1 Olea europaea var. sylvestris
AAAAAGTACTTATGGGCCCAAAACGGACACCGTGTGCAAAAGGTACGCTCAATTCTTTGTACGCCGACTATCCAAGCGTTCCAAATATAGAAGTGCTCGTTCTTTCAGAAAATGGCCAAAATCCATCATACGTCCCGATGAAGTGGAGAGTTCAATCCAAAAGGGTCGCTACATTTCCAAAAAGTACTTATGGGCCCAAAACGAACACCGTGCGCAAAAGTTATGCTCAATTCTTCGTACGCCGACTATCTGAGCGTTCCAAATATAGAAGTGCTCATAAAATTGCTCATTCTTTCGAAAAATGGCCGAAATCCCTCATATGTCACGACGAAGTTGTGAGTTCAATCCAAAACGATCGCTACATTTCCAAAAAGTACTTATGGGGCCAAAACGGACACCGTGTCCAAAAGTTACGCTCAATTCTTCGTACGTCGACTATCCAAGCCTTCCAGACATAAAATTGCTCATTCTTTCGAAAAATGGCCGAAATCCCTCATATGTCACGACGAAGTTGTGAGTTCAATCCAAAACGATCGCTACATTTCCAAAAAGTACTTATGGGGCCAAAACGGACACCGTGTCCAAAAGTTACGCTCAATTCTTCGTACGTCGACTATCCAAGCCTTCCAGACATAAAATTGCTCATTCTTTCGAAAAATGGCCGAAATCCCTCATATGTCACGACGAAGTTGTGAGTTCAATCCAAAACGATCGCTACATTTCCAAAAAGTACTTATGGGGCCAAAACGGACACCGTGTCCAAAAGTTACGCTCAATTCTTCGTACGTCGACTATCCAAGCCTTCCAGACATAAAATTGCTCATTCTTTCGAAAAATGGCCGAAATCCCTCATATGTCACGACGAAGTTGTGAGTTCAATCCAAAACGATCGCTACATTTCCAAAAAGTACTTATGGGGCCAAAACGGACACCGTGTCCAAAAGTTACGCTCAATTCTTCGTACGTCGACTATCCAAGCCTTCCAGACATAAAATTGCTCATTCTTTCGAAAAATGGCCGAAATCCCTCATATGTCACGACGAAGTTGTGAGTTCAATCCAAAACGATCGCTACATTTCCAAAAAGTACTTATGGGGCCAAAACGGACACCGTGTCCAAAAGTTACGCTCAATTCTTCGTACGCCGACTATCCAAGCCTTCCAAACATAAAATTGCTCATTCTTTCAAGTTGTGAGTTCAATCCAAAAGGGTCGCTACATTTCCAAAAAGTACTTATGGGCCTGAAACGGACACCTCTAGCAAAAGTTATGCTCAATTCTACGTACGCCGACTATCCGAGCGTTCAAAATATAGAAGTGCTCGTTCTTTTTGAAAATGGCCGAAATCCGTCATACGTCACCACAAAGTGGTGTGTTCAATCCAAAACGATCGCTACATTTCGAAAAAGTATTTATAGACCCAAAACGGATACCGTGTGCAAAAGTTACGCTCAATTCTTCGTACGCCGACTATCCAAGCCTTCCAAAAATAAAACAACTCAATCTTTCCGAAAATGGACAAAATCCCTCATACGTCACGACGAAGTAGCGAGTTCAATCCGAAAGGGTCGCTACATTTCCAAAAAGTACTTATGGGCCCAAAACGGACACCGTGTACGAAAGGTACGCTCAATTCTTCGTACACCGACTATCCAAGCCTTCCAAGCATAAAAGTGCTAATTCTTTCAGAAAATGGCCAAAATCCGTCATACCTCACGATGAAGTGGTGAGTTCAATTCAAAAGGGTCGCTACATTTCCAAAAAGTACTTATGGGCCAAAAACGAACACCGTGTGCAAAAGTTACGCTCAATTCTTCGTACGCCGACTATCTGAGCGTTCCAATTATAGAAGTGCTCGTTCTTTCGAAAAATGGCCGAAATCCCTCATATGTCACGACGAAGTTGTGAGTTCAATCCAAAAGGGTCGCTACATTTCCAAAAAGTACTTATGGGGCCAAAACGGACACCGTGTGCAAAAGTTACGCTCAATTCTTCGTACGCCGACTATCCAAGCCTTCCAAACATAAAATTGCTCATTCTTTCAAAAAATGGCCGAAATCTCTCATATTTCACGACGAAGTTGTGAGTTCAATCCAAAAGGATTGCTACATTTCCAAAAAGTACTTATGGGCCCAAAATGGACACCTTGTGCAAAAGGTACGCTCAATTCTTCGTACGCCGACTATCCAAGCGTTCCAAATATAGAAGTGCTCGTTCTTTCAAAAAATGGCCGAAATCCCTCAGACGTCATGACGAAGTAGTGAGTTCAATCCAAAAGGGTCGCTACATTTCCAAAAAGTACTTATGGGGCCAAAATGGACACCTTGTGCAAAAGGTACGCTCAATTCTTCGTACGCCGACTATCCAAGCCTTCCAAGTATAAAAGTGCTAATTCTTTCAGAAAATGGCCAAAATTCGTCATACGTCACGATGAAGTGGTGAGTTCAATCCAAAAGGGTCGCTACATTTTCAAAAAGTACTTATGGTCCCAAAATGAACACCGTGTGCAAAAGTTACGCTCAATTCTTCGTACGCCAACTATCTGAGCATTCCAAATATAGGAGTGCTCGTTCTTTTGAAAAATGGCCGAAATCCCTCATATGTCACGACGAAGTTATGAGTTCAATCCAAAAGGGTCGCTACATTTCCAAAAAGCACTTATGGGGCCAAAACGGACACCGTGTACGAAAGTTACGCTCAATTCTTCGCACGCCGACTATCCAAGCCTTCCGAACATAAAATTGCTCATTCTTTCGAAAAATGGCTGAAATTCGTTATAGGTCACGATGAAGTTGTGAGTTCAATCCAAAAGGGTCGCTACATTTCCAAAAAGTACTTATGGGCTCAAAACGAACACCGTGTGCAAAAGTTACGCTAAATTCTTCGTATGCCGACTATCCCAGCGTTCCAAATATAGAAGTGCTCGTTATTTCAAAAAATGATCGAAATCCCTCATATGTCACGACGAAGTTGTGAGTTCAATCCAAAACGGTCGCTACATTTCTAAAAAGTACTTATGGGGCCAAAACGGACCCCGTGTGCAAAAGTTACGCTCAATTCTTCGTACGCCGACTATCCAAGCCTTCCAAACATAAAATTGCTCCTTCTTTCGAAAAATGGCCAAAATCCCTTATAGGTCATGACGAAGTTGTGAGTTCAATCCAAAAGTGTCGCTACATTTCCAAAAAGTACTAATTGGCCCAAAACGGACACCGTGTGCAAAAGGTACGCTCAATTCTTCGTACGCTGACTATCCAAGCGTTCCAAATATAGATGTGCTTGTTCTTTCAAAAAATGGCCGAAATCCCTCAGACGTCACGACGAAGTAGTGAGTTCAATCCAAAAGGGTCGCTACATTTCCAAAAAGTACTTATGGGCCTAAAACGGACACCGTGTGTGAAAGGTACGCTCAATTCTTCGTACGCTGACTATCCAAGCGTTCCAAATATAGATGTGCTTGTTCTTTCAAAAAATGGCCGAAATCTCTCAGACGTCACGACGAAGTAGTGAGTTCAATCCAAAAGGGTCGCTACATTTCCAAAAAGTACTTATGGGCCCAAAACGGACACCGTGTGCAAAAGTTACGCTCAATTCTTCGTAAGCCGACTATCTGAGCATTCCAAATATAGAAGTGCTCGTTCTTTCGAAAAATGGCTGAAATCCCACATATGTCACGATGAAGTTGTGAGTTCAATCCAAAAGGGTCGCTACATTTCCAAAAATTACTTATGGGGCCAAAACGGACACTGTGTGCAAAAGTTACGCTCAATTCTTCGTAAGCCGACTATCCAAGCCTTCCAAACATAAAATTGCTCATTCTTTTGAAAAATGGCCAAAATCCCTTATAGGTCACGATGAAGATGTGAGTTCAATCCAAAAGGGTCGCTACATTTCCAAAAAGTACTTATGGGCCCAAAACGGAATCCGTGTGCGAAAGGTACTTTCAATTCTTCGTACGCCGACTATCCAAGCCTTCCAAGTATAAAAGTGCTAATTCTTTCAGAAAATGGCCAAAATCTGTCATACGTCACGATGAAGAGGTGAGTTCAATCCAAAAGGGTCGCTACATTTCTAAAAAGTACTTATGGGCCCAAAACAAACATCGTGTGCAACAGTTACGCTCAATTCTTCGTACGCCGACTATCCCAGCCTTCCAAACATAAAACTGCTCATTCTTTCCAAAAATGGCCAAAATCCCTCATACTACACGACGAATTTGTCAGTTCAATCCAAAAGGGTCGCTACATTTCCAAAAAGTACTTATAGGCCCAAAACGGACACCGTGTGCAAAAGTTACGCTCAATTCTTCGTACGCCGACTATCCCAGCCTTCCAAACATAAAACTGCTCATTCTTTCCAAAAATGGCCAAAATCCCTCATACTACACGACGAATTTGTCAGTTCAATCCAAAAGGGTCGCTACATTTCCAAAATGTACTTATGGGCCTGAAACGGACACCTCTTGCAAAAGTTACGCTCAATTCTTCATACGCCGACTATCCGAGCGTTCCAAATATAGAAGTGCTCATTCTTTCGAAAAATGGCCGAAATCCTTCAGACATCACGACGAAGTAGTGAGTTCAATCCAAAACGGTCGCTACATTTCGAAAAAGTACTTATGGGCTCGAAACGGACACTTCTTGCAAAAGTTACGCTCAATTCTTCGTACGCCGACTATCCGAGTGTTCCAAATATAGAAGTGCTCGTTCATTCGAAAAATGGCCGAAATCCCTCAGACGTCACAACGAAGTAGTGAGTTCAATCCAAAATGGTAGCTACATTTCCAAAAAGTAATTATGCGCCCAAAACGAACACCGTGTGCAAAAGTTACGCTCAATTCTTCGTACGCCGACTATCGGACCGTTCCAAATATAGAATTGCTCGTTCGTTCGAAAAATGGCCGAAATCCCTCATATGTCAAGACGAAGTTGTGAGTTCAATCCAAAAGGGTCGCTACATTTCCAAAAAGCACTTATGGGGCCAAAACGGACACCGTGTGCAAAAGTTACGCTCAATTTTTCGTACGCCGACTATCCAAGCTTCCAAACATAAAATTGCTCATTCTTTCGAAAAATGGCCGAAATCCCTTATAGGTCACGACGAAGTTGTGAGTTCAATCCAAAAGGGTCGCTACATTTCCAAAAAGTACTTATGGACCCAAAACGGACACCATGTGCAAAAGGGACGCTCAATTCTTTGTACGCCGACTACCCAAGCGTTCCAAATATAGAAGTGCTCGTTCTTTCAAAAAATGGCCGAAATCCCTCAGACGTCACGACTAAGTAGTGAGTTCAATCCAAAAGGGTCGCTATATTTCCAAAAAGTACTTATGGGGCCAAAACGGACACCGTGTTCAAAAGTTACGCTCAGTTCTTCGTACCCCGACTATCCAAGCCTTCCAAACATAAAATTGCTCATTCTTTCGAAAAATGGCCGAAATCCCTTATAGGTCACGACGAAGTTGCGAGTTCAATCCAAAAGGGTCGCTACATTTCCTTATGGGGCCAAAACGGACACCGTGTGCAATAGCTACGCTCAATTCTTTATACGTCGACTATCCAAGCCTTCCAAACATAAAATCGCTCATTCTTTCGAAAAATGGCCGAAATCCCTCAGACGTCACGACGAAGTAGTGAGTTCAGTCCAAAAGGGTCGCTACATTTCCTTATGGGGCCAAAACGGACACCGTGTGCAATAGCTACGCTCAATTCTTTATACGTCGACTATCCAAGCCTTCCAAACATAAAATCGCTCATTCTTTCGAAAAATGGCCGAAATCCCTCAGACGTCACGACGAAGTAGTGAGTTCAGTCCAAAAGGGTCGCTACATTTCCTTATGGGGCCAAAACGGACACCGTGTGCAATAGCTACGCTCAATTCTTTATACGTCGACTATCCAAGCCTTCCAAACATAAAATCGCTCATTCTTTCGAAAAATGGCCGAAATCCCTCAGACGTCACGACGAAGTAGTGAGTTCAGTCCAAAAGGGTCGCTACATTTCCTTATGGGGCCAAAACGGACACCGTGTGCAATAGCTACGCTCAATTCTTTATACGTCGACTATCCAAGCCTTCCAAACATAAAATCGCTCATTCTTTCGAAAAATGGCCGAAATCCCTCAGACGTCACGACGAAGTAGTGAGTTCAGTCCAAAAGGGTCGCTACATTTCCTTATGGGGCCAAAACGGACACCGTGTGCAATAGCTACGCTCAATTCTTTATACGTCGACTATCCAAGCCTTCCAAACATAAAATCGCTCATTCTTTCGAAAAATGGCCGAAATCCCTCAGACGTCACGACGAAGTAGTGAGTTCAGTCCAAAAGGGTCGCTACATTTCCTTATGGGGCCAAAACGGACACCGTGTGCAATAGCTACGCTCAATTCTTTATACGTCGACTATCCAAGCCTTCCAAACATAAAATCGCTCATTCTTTCGAAAAATGGCCGAAATCCCTCAGACGTCACGACGAAGTAGTGAGTTCAGTCCAAAAGGGTCGCTACATTTCCTTATGGGGCCAAAACGGACACCGTGTGCAATAGCTACGCTCAATTCTTTATACGTCGACTATCCAAGCCTTCCAAACATAAAATCGCTCATTCTTTCGAAAAATGGCCGAAATCCCTCAGACGTCACGACGAAGTAGTGAGTTCAGTCCAAAAGGGTCGCTACATTTCCTTATGGGGCCAAAACGGACACCGTGTGCAATAGCTACGCTCAATTCTTTATACGTCGACTATCCAAGCCTTCCAAACATAAAATCGCTCATTCTTTCGAAAAATGGCCGAAATCCCTCAGACGTCACGACGAAGTAGTGAGTTCAGTCCAAAAGGGTCGCTACATTTCCTTATGGGGCCAAAACGGACACCGTGTGCAATAGCTACGCTCAATTCTTTATACGTCGACTATCCAAGCCTTCCAAACATAAAATCGCTCATTCTTTCGAAAAATGGCCGAAATCCCTCAGACGTCACGACGAAGTAGTGAGTTCAGTCCAAAAGGGTCGCTACATTTCCTTATGGGGCCAAAACGGACACCGTGTGCAATAGCTACGCTCAATTCTTTATACGTCGACTATCCAAGCCTTCCAAACATAAAATCGCTCATTCTTTCGAAAAATGGCCGAAATCCCTCAGACGTCACGACGAAGTAGTGAGTTCAGTCCAAAAGGGTCGCTACATTTCCTTATGGGGCCAAAACGGACACCGTGTGCAATAGCTACGCTCAATTCTTTATACGTCGACTATCCAAGCCTTCCAAACATAAAATCGCTCATTCTTTCGAAAAATGGCCGAAATCCCTCAGACGTCACGACGAAGTAGTGAGTTCAGTCCAAAAGGGTCGCTACATTTCCAAAAAGTACTTATGGGGCCAAAACGGACACCGTGTGCGAAAGTTACGCTCAATTCTTTATACGTCGACTATCCAAGCCTTCCAAACATAAAATCGCTCATTTTTTCGAAAAGTGGCCGAAATCCCTTATAGGTCACGATGAAGTTGTGAGTTAAATCCAAAAGGGTCGCTACATTTCCAAAAAGTACTTATGGGCCCAAAACGAACACCGTGTGCAAAAGTTACGCTCAATTCTTCGTACGCTGACTATCCGAGCGTTCCAAATATAGAAGTGCTCATTCTTTCGAAAAATGGCCGAAATCCCTCAGACGTCACGATGAAGTAGTGAGTTCAATCCAAAAGGGTCGCTACATTTCCAAAAAGTACTTATGGGCCGAAAACGGACACCGTGTGCAAAAGGGACGCTCAATTCTTTGTACGCTGACTATCCAAGCGTTCCAAATATAAAAGTGCTCATTCTTTCGAAAAATGGCCGAAATCCCTCAGACGTCACGATGAAGTAGTGAGTTCAATCCAAAAGGGTCGCTACATTTCCAAAAAGTACTTATGGGCCCAAAACGGACACCGTGTGCAAAAGGGACGCTCAATTCTTTGTACGCTGACTATCCAAGCGTTCCAAATATAGAAGTGCTCGTTCTTTCGAAAAATGACCGAAATCCCTCATACGTCACGACGAAGTTGTGAGTTCAATCCAAAACGGTCGCTACGTTTCCAAAAAGTACTTATGGGGCCAAAACGGACACCGTGTGCAAAAGGTACGCTCAATTCTTCGTACGCCGACTATCCAAGCGTTCCAAATATAGAAGTGCTCGTTCTTTCAAAAAATGGCTGAAATCCCTCAGACGTCACGATGAAGTAGTGAGTTCAATCCAAAAGGGTCGTTACATTTCCAAAAAGTACTTATGGGCCCAAAACGGACACAGTGTGTAAAAGGTACGCCCAATTTTTCGTACGCCGACTATCCAAGCGTTCCAAATATAGAAGTGCTTGTTCTTTCAAAAAATGGCCAAAATCCCTCGTATGTAACGACGAAGTTGTGAGTTCAATCCAAAACGATCGCTACATTTCCAAAAAGTACTTATGGGCCCAAAACGGACACCGTGTGCAAAAGTTACGCTCAATTCTTCGTACGCCGACTATCCGAGCGTTCCAAATATAGAAGTGCTCGTTCTTTCAAAAAATGGCCGAAATCCCTCATATGTCACGACGAAGTTGTGAGTTCAATCCAAAACGATCGCTACATTTTCAAAAAGTACTTATGGGGTCAAAACGGACACCGTGTGCAAATGTTATGCTCAATTCTTCGTACGCCGACTATCCAAGCCTTCCAAACATAAAATTGCTCATTCTTTTGAAAAATGGCCGAAATCCCTTATAGGTCACGATGAACTTGTGAGTTCAATCCAAAAGGGTCATGACATTTCCAAAAAGTACTTATGGGGCCAAAACGGACACCGTGTGCAAAAGTTACGCTAAATTCTTCGTACGTCGACTATCCAAGCCTTCCAAACATAAAATTGCTCATTCTTTCGAAAAATGGCCAAAATCCCTTATAGGTCACGACGAAGTGGTGAGTTCAATCCAAAAGGGTCGCTACATTTCAAAAAAGTACTTATGGGCCCAAAACGAACACCGTGTGCAAAAGTTACGCTCAATTCTTTGTACGCCGACTATCTGAGCGTTCCAAATATAGAAGTGCTCGTTCTTTCGAAAAATGGCCGAAATCCCACATATGTCATGATGAAGTTGTGAGTTCAATCCAAAAGGGTCGCTACATTTCCAAAAAGTACTTATGGGCCCAAAACGGACACCGTGTGCAAAAGGTACGCTCAATTCTTCGTACGCCGACTATCCAAGCGTTCCAAATATAGAAGTGCTCGTTCTTTCAAAAAATGGCCGAAATCCCTCAGACGACATGACGAAGTAGTTAGTTCAATCCAAAACGGTCGCTACATTTCCAAAAAGTACTTATGGGCCCAAAACGGACACCGTGTACGAAAGGTACGCTCAATTCTTCGTACGCCGACTATCCAAGCGTTCCAAATATAGAAGTGCTCGTTCTTTCAAAAAATGGTCGAAATCCCTCATATGTTACAACGAAGTTGTGAGTTCAATCCAAAAGGGTCGCTACATTTCCAAAAAGTACTTATGGGGCCAAAACGGACACCGTGTGCAAAAGTTACGCTCAATTCTTCGTACGCGGACTATCTAAGCCTTCCAAACAAAAAATTGCTCATTCTTTTGAAAAATGGCCGAAATCCCTTATAGGTGACGATGAAGTGGTGAGTTCAATCCAAAAGGGTCGCTACATTTCCAAAAAGTACTTATGGGCCCAAAACGGACATCGTGTGCAAAAGGTACGCTCAATTCTTCGTACGGCGACTATCCATGCGTTCCAAATATAGAAGTGCTCATTCACTCAAAAAATGGCCGAAATCCATCAGACGTCACGACGAAGTAGTGAGTTCAATCCAAAAGGGTCGCTACATTTCCAAAAAGTACTTATGGGCCCAAAACGGACACCGTGTGCAAAAGGTACGCTCAATTCTTCGTACGCTGACTATCCAAGCGTTCTAAATATAGATGTGCTCGTTCGTTCAAAAAATGGCCGAAATCCCTCAGACGTCACGACGAAGTAGTGAGTTCAATCCAAAAGGGTCGCTACATTTCCAAAAAGTACTTATGGGCCCGAAACGGACACCTCTTGCAAAAGTTACGCTCAATTCTTCGTACGCCGACGGTCCAAGCCTTCCAAACATAAAACTGCTCAATCTTTCCAAAAATGGTCAAAATCCCTCATACGTCATGACGAAGTAGTGAGTTCAATCCAAAAGGGTCGCTACAATTCCAAAAAGTACTTATGGGCCCAAAACGGACACCGTGTGCAAAAGGTACGCTCAATTCTTCGTACGCCGACTATCCAAGCGTTCCAAATATAGAACTGCTCGTTCTTTCAAAAAATGGCCGAAATCCCTTAGACGTCATGACGAAGTAGTTAGTTCAATCCAAAAGGGTCGCTACAATTCCAAAAAGTACTTATGGGCCCAAAACGGAGACCGTGTGCGAAAGGTACGCTCAATTCTTCGTAAACCGACTATCCAAGCGTTCCAAATATAGAAGTGCTCGTTCTTTCAAAAAATGGTCGAAATCCCTCATATGTCACGACGAAGTTGTGAGTTCAATCCAAAAGGGTCGCTACATTTCCAAAAAGTACTTATGGGGCCAAAACGGACACCGTGTGCAAAAGTTACGCTTAATTCTTCGTACGCGGACTATCCAAGCCTTCCAAACATAAAATTGCTCATTCTTTTGAAAAATGGCCGAAATCCCTTATGGGTCACGACGAAGTGGTGAGGTCAATCCAAAAGGGTCGCTACATTTCCAAAAAGTACTTATGGGCCCAAAACGGACATCGTGTGCAAAAGGTACGCTCAATTCTTCGTACGCCGACTATCCAAGCGTTCCAAATATAGAAGTGCTCATTCACTCAAAAAATGGCCGAAATCCATCAGACGTCACGACGAAGTGGTGAGTTCAATCCAAAAGGGTCGCTACATTTCCAAAAAGTACTTATGGGCCCAAAACGGACACCGTGTGCGAAAGGTACGCTCAATTTTTCGTACGCCGACTATCCAAGCGTTCCAAATATAGAAGTGCTCGTTCTTTCAAAAAATGGCCAAAATCCGTCATACGTCACGATGAAGTGGTGAGTTCAATCCAAAAGGGTCGCTACATTTCCAAAAAGTACTTATGGGGCCAAAACGGACACCGTGTGCAAAAGTTACGCTCAATTCTTCGTACGCCGACTATCCGAGCGTTCCAAATATAGAAGTGCTCATTCTTTCGAAAAATGGCCAAAATCCCTCATATGTCACGACGAAGTGGTGAGTTCAATCCAAAAGGGTCGCGACATTTCCAAAAAGAACTTTTGGGCCCAAAACGGACACCGTGTACAAAAGTTACGCTCAATTCTTCGTACGCCGACTATCCGAGCGTTCCAAATATAGAAGTGCTCATTCTTTCGAAAAATGGCCAAAATCCCTCATATGTCACGACGAAGTGGTGAGTTCAATCCAAAAGGGTCGCGACATTTCCAAAAAGAACTTTTGGGCCCAAAACGGACACCGTGTACAAAAGTTACGCTCAATTCTTCGTACGCCGACTATCCGAGCGTTCCAAATATAGAAGTGCTCATTCTTTCGAAAAATGGCCAAAATCCCTCATATGTCACGACGAAGTGGTGAGTTCAATCCAAAAGGGTCGCGACATTTCCAAAAAGAACTTTTGGGCCCAAAACGGACACCGTGTACAAAAGTTACGCTCAATTCTTCGTACGCCGACTATCCGAGCGTTCCAAATATAGAAGTGCTCATTCTTTCGAAAAATGGCCAAAATCCCTCATATGTCACGACGAAGTGGTGAGTTCAATCAAAACGGACACCGTGTGCAAAAGTTACGCTCAATTCTTCGTACGCCGACTATCCAAGCCTTCCAAGTATAAAAGTGCTAATTCTTTCAGAAAATGGCCAAAATTCGTCATACGTCACGATGAAGTGGGGAGTTCAATCCAAAAGGGTCGCTACATTTCCAAAAAGTACTTATGGGCCCAAAACGAACACTGTGTGCAAAAGTTACGCTCAATTCTTCGTACGCCGACTATCCAAGCGTTCCAAATATAGAAGTGCTCATTCATTCAAAAAATGGCCGAAATCCATCAGACGTCACGACAAAGTAGTAAGTTCAATCCAAAAGGGTCGCTACATTTCCAAAAAGTACTTATGGGCCCAAAACGAACACCGTGTGCAAAAGGTACCCTCAATTCTTCGTACGCCGACTATCCAAGCGTTCCAAATATAGAAGTGCTCATTCTTTCGAAAAATGGCCAAAATCCCTCATATGTCACGACGAAGTGGTGAGTTCAATCCAAAAGGGTCGCTACATTTCCAAAAAGTACTTATGGGGCCAAAACGGACACCGTGTCCAAAAGTTACGCTCAATTCTTCGTGCGCCGACTATCCAAGCCTTCCAAACAAAAAAAAACTCATTCTTTCGAAAGATGGCCGAAATCCCTTATAGGTCATGATGAAGTTGCGAGTTCAATCCAAAAGGGTCGCTACATTTCCAAAAAGTACTTATGGGGCCAAAACGGACACCGTGTGCGAAAGTTACGCTCAATTCTTCGTACGCCGACTATCCAAGCCTTCTAAACATAAAATCGCTCATTCATTCGAAAAATGGCCGAAATCCCTTATAGGTCACGATGAAGTTGTGAGTTCAATCCAAAAGGGTCGCTACATTTCCAAAAAGTACATATGGGCCCAAAACGAACACCGTGTGCAAAAGTTACGCTCAATTCTTCGTACGCCGACTATCCGAGCATTCCAAATATAGAAGTGCTCGTTCTTTTGAAAAATGGCCGAAATCCCTCATAGGTCACGACGAAGTTGTGAGTTCAATCCGAAAGGGTCGCTACATTTCCAAAAAGTACATATGGGCCCAAAACGAACACCGTGTGCAAAAGTTACGCTCAATTCTTCGTACGCCGACTATCCGAGCATTCCAAATATAGAAGTGCTCGTTCTTTTGAAAAATGGCCGAAATCCCTCATAGGTCACGACGAAGTTGTGAGTTCAATCCAAAAGGGTCGCTACATTTTCAAAAAGTACTTATGGGCCCAAAACGGACACAGTGTGCAAAAGTTACGCTCAATTCTTCGTACGCTGACTATCCTAGCGTTCCAAATATAGAAGTGCTCGTTCTTTCAAAAAATGGCCGAAATCCCTCAGACGTCACGACGAAGTTGTGAGTTCAATCCAAAAGGGTCGCTACATTTCCAAAAAGTACTTATGGGGCCAAAATGGACACCGTGTACGAAAGTTACGCTCAATTCTTCGTACGCCGACTATCCAAGCCTTCTAAACATAAAATCGCTCATTCTTTCGAAAAATGGCCGAAATCCCTTATAGGTCACGATGAAGTTGTGAGTTCAATCCAATAGGGTCGCTACATTTCCAAAAAGTACTTATGGGCCCAAAATGGACACCGTGTACGAAAGTTACGCTCAATTCTTCGTACGTCGACTATCCAAGCCTTCCAAACATAAAATTGCTCATTCTTTCGAAAAATGGCTGAAATCCCTTATAGGTCACGATGAAGTTGTGAGTTCAATCCAATAGGGTCGCTACATTTCCAAAAAGTACTTATGGGCCCAAAATGGACACCGTGTACGAAAGTTACGCTCAATTCTTCGTACGTCGACTATCCAAGCCTTCCAAACATAAAATTGCTCATTCTTTCGAAAAATGGCTGAAATCCCTTATAGGTCACGATGAAGTTGTGAGTTCAATCCAATAGGGTCGCTACATTTCCAAAAAGTACTTATGGGCCCAAAATGGACACCGTGTACGAAAGTTACGCTCAATTCTTCGTACGTCGACTATCCAAGCCTTCCAAACATAAAATTGCTCATTCTTTCGAAAAATGGCCGAAATCCCTCAGACGTCACGACGAAGTTGTGAGTTCAATCCAAAAGGGTCGCTACATTTCCAAAAAGTACATATGGGGCCAAAACGGACACCGTGTACGAAAGTTACGCTCAATTCTTCGTACGTCGACTATCCAAGCCTTCTAAACATAAAATCGCTCATTCTTTCGAAAAATGGCCGAAATCCCTTATAGGTCACGATGAAGTTGTGAGTTCAATCCAATAGGGTCGCTACATTTCCAAAAAGTACTTATAGGGCCAAAACGGACACCGTGTCCAAAAGATACGCTCAATTCTTCGTACGTCGACTATCCAAGCCTTCTAAACATAAAATCGCTCATTCTTTCGAAAAATGGCTGAAATCCCTTATAGGTCACGATGAAGTTGTGAGTTCAATCCAATAGGGTCGCTACATTTCCAAAAAGTACTTATAGGGCCAAAACGGACACCGTGTCCAAAAGATACGCTCAATTCTTCGTACGTCGACTATCCAAGCCTTCTAAACATAAAATCGCTCATTCTTTCGAAAAATGGCTGAAATCCCTTATAGGTCACGATGAAGTTGTGAGTTCAATCCAATAGGGTCGCTACATTTCCAAAAAGTACTTATAGGGCCAAAACGGACACCGTGTCCAAAAGATACGCTCAATTCTTCGTACGTCGACTATCCAAGCCTTCTAAACATAAAATCGCTCATTCTTTCGAAAAATGGCTGAAATCCCTTATAGGTCACGATGAAGTTGTGAGTTCAATCCAATAGGGTCGCTACATTTCCAAAAAGTACTTATAGGGCCAAAACGGACACCGTGTCCAAAAGATACGCTCAATTCTTCGTACGTCGACTATCCAAGCCTTCTAAACATAAAATCGCTCATTCTTTCGAAAAATGGCTGAAATCCCTTATAGGTCACAACGAAGTTGTGAGTTCAATCCAAAAGGGTCGCTACATTTCCAAAAAGTACTTATGGGCCCAAAACGGACACATTGTGTAAAAGGTACGCTCAATTCATCGTACGCCGACTATCCAAGTGTTCCAAATATAGAAGTGCTCGTTCTTTCAAAAAATGGCCGAAATCCCTCCGACGTCACGACGAAGTAGTGAGTTCAATCCAAAAGGGTCGCTACATTTCCAAAAAGTACTTATGGGGCCAAAACGGACACCGTGGGCAAAAGTTACGCTCAATTCTTCGTACGCCGACTATCCAAGCCTTCCAAACATAAAATTGCTCATTCTTTCGAAAAATGGCTGAAATCCCTTATAGGTCACAACGAAGTTGTGAGTTCAATCCAAAAGGGTCGCTACATTTCCAAAAAGTACTTATGGGCCTTATGGGTCCAAAACGGACACCGTGTGCAAAAGTTACGCTCAATTCTTCGTACGCAGACTATCCAAGCCTTCCAAACATAAAATTGCTCATTCTTTCAAAAAATGGCCGATATCCATTATAGGTCACGACGAAGTGGTGAGTTCAATCCAAAAGGGTCGCTACATTTCCAAAAAGTACTTATGGGTCCAAAACGGACACCGTGTGCAAAAGGTACGCTCAATTCTTCGTACGCCGACTGTCCAAGCGTTCCAAATATAGAAGTGCTCATTCATTCAAAAAATGGCCGAAATCTATCAGACGTCACGACGAAGTAGTGAGTTCAATCCAAAAGGGTCGCTACATTTCCAAAAAGTACTTATGGGCCCAAAAGGGACACCGTGTGCGAAAGGTACGCTCAATTTTTCGTACGCCGACTATCCAAGCCTTCTAAGTATAAAAGTGCTAATTCTTTCAGAAAATGGCCAAAATCCGTCGTACGTCACGATGAAGTGGTGAGTTCAATCCAAAAGGGTCGCTACATTTCCAAAAAGTACTTATGGACCCAAAACGAACACCATGTGCAAAAGTTACGCTCAATTCTTCGTACACCGACTATCTGAGCATTCCAAATATAGACGTGATCATTCTTTCGAAAAATGGCCGAAATCCCTTATAGGTCACGACGAAGTGGTGAGTTCAATCCAAAAGGGTCGCTACATTTCCAAAAAGTCCTTATGGACCAAAACGAACACCATGTGCAAAAGTTACGCTCAATTTCTCGTACGCCGACAATCCAAGCGTTCCAAATATGCAAGTGCTCATTCTTTCGAAAAATGGTCAAAATCCCTCGAATGTCACGAAGAAGTTGTGAGTTCAATCCAAAAGGGTCGCTACATTTCCAAAAAGTCCTTATGGACCAAAACGAACACCATGTGCAAAAGTTACGCTCAATTTCTCGTACGCCGACAATCCAAGCGTTCCAAATATGCAAGTGCTCATTCTTTCGAAAAATGGCCGAAATCCCTTATAGGTCACGATGAAGTTGTGAGTTCAATCCAAAAGGGTCGCTACATTTCCAAAAAGTACATAGGGGCCCAAAACAAACACCGTGTGCAAAAGTTACGCTCAATTCTTCGTACGCCGACTATCCGAGCGTTCCAAATATAGAAGCGTTCGTTCTTTTGAAAAATGGCTGAAATCCCTCATATGTCACGACGAAGTAGTGAGTTCAATCCAAAATGGTCGCTACGTTTCCAAAAAGTACTTATGGGGCCAAAACGGACACCGTGTGCAAAAGTTACGCTCAATTCTTCGTACGCCGACTATCCAAGCCTTCCAAACATAAAATTGCTCATTCTTTCTAAAAATGGCCGAAATCCCTTATAGGTCACGATGAAGTGGTGAGTTCAATCCAAAAGGGTCGCTACATTTCCAAAAAGTACTCTTGGGCCCAAAACGGACACAGTGTGCAAAAGGTACGCTCAATTCTTCGTACGCCGACCATCCAAGCGTTCCAAATATAGAAGTGCTCGTTCTTTCAAAAAATAGCCGAAATCCCTCAGACATCACGAAGAAGTTGTGAGTTCAATCCAAAAGGGTCGCTACATTTCCAAAAAGTACTTATGGGCCCCAAACGGGCACCGTGTCCAAAAGGTACGCTAAATTCTTCGTACGCCGACTATCCAAGCTTCCAAATATAGAAGTGCTCGTTCTTTCAAAAAATGGCCGAAATCCCTCAGACGTCACGATGAAGTTGTGAGTTCAATCCAAAAGGGTCGCTACATTTCCAAAAAGTACTTATGGGCCCAAAACGGACACCATGTCCAAAAGGTACGCTAAATTCTTCGTACGCCGACTATCCAAGCTTCCAAATATGGAAGTGCTCGTTCTTTCAAAAAATGGCTGAAATCCCTCAGACGTCACGACGAAGTAGTGAGTTCAATCCAAAAGGGTCGCTACATTTCTAAAAAGTACTTATGGGGCCAAAACGGACACCGTGTGCGAAAGTTACGCTCAATTCTTCGTACGCCGACTATCTGAGCGTTCCAAATATAGAAGTGCTCGTTCTTTCGAAAAATGGCCGAAATCCCTCATCGTCGCGACGAAGTTGTGAGTTCAATCCAAAAGGGGCGCTACATTTCCAAAAAGTACTTATGGGCCCAAAACGGACACCGTGTGCAAAAGTTACGCTCAATTCTTCGAACGCCGACTATCCAAGCCTTCCAAACATAAAATCGCTCATTCTTTCGAAAAATGGCCGAAATCCCTCATCGTCGCGACGAAGTTGTGAGTTCAATCCAAAAGGGGCGCTACATTTCCAAAAAGTACTTATGGGCCCAAAACGGACACCGTGTGCAAAAGTTACGCTCAATTCTTCGTACGCCGACTATCCAAGCCTTCCAAACATAAAATTGCTCATTCTTTCGAAAAATGGCTGAAATCCCTTATAGGTCATGACGATGTTGTGAGTTCAATCCAAAAGGGTCGCTACATTTCTAAAAAGTACTTATGGGGCCAAAACGAACACCGTGTGCGAAAGTTACGCTCAATTCTTCGTACGCCGACTATCCAAGCCTTCCAAACATAAAATTGCTCATTCTTTCGAAAAATGGCTGAAATCCCTTATAGGTCACGACGAAGTTGTGAGTTCAATCCAAAAGGGTCGCTACATTTCCAAAAAGTACTTATTGGCCCAAAACGGACACCGTGTGCAAAAGGTACGCTCAATTCTTCGTACGTCGACTATCCAAGCGTTCCAAATATAGAAGTGCTCGTTCTTTCATAAAATGGCCGGAATCCCACAGACGTCATGACGAAGTAGTTAGTTCAATCTAAAAGGGTCGCTACATTTCCAAAAATTACTTATAGGCCCAAAACGGACACCGTGTGCGAAAGGTACGCTCAATTCTTCGTACGCCGACTATCCAAGCGTTCCAAATGTAGAAGTGCTCGTTCATTCAAAAAATGGCCGAAATCCCTCATATGTCACGACGAAGTTGTGAGTTCAATCCAAAACGGTCGCTACATTTTCAAAAAGTACTTATGTGGCCAAAACGGACACCGTGTGCAAAAGTTACGCTCAATTCTTCGTACGCCGACTATCCAAGCCTTCCAAACATTAAATTGCTCATTCTTTCGAAAAATGGCCAAAATCACTTATAGGTCACGACAAAGTGGTGAGTTCAATCCAAAAGGGTCGCTACATTTCCAAAAAGTACTTATGGGCCCAAAACGGACACCGTGTGCGAAAGGTACGCTCAATTCTTCGTACGCCGACTAACCAAGCCTTCCAAGTATAAAAGTACTAATTCTTTCAGAAAGTGGCCAAAATCCGTCATACGTAACGATGAAGTGGTGAGGTCAATCCAAAAGGGTCGCTACATTTCCAAAAAGTACTTATGGGCCCAAAACGGACACCGTGTGCGAAAGGTACGCTCAATTCTTCGTACGCCGACTATCCAAGCCTTCCAAGTATAAAAGTACTAATTCTTTCAGAAAGTGGCCAAAATCCGTCATACGTAACGATGAAGTGGTGAGGTCAATCCAAAAGGGTCGTTACATTTCCAAAAAGTACTTATGGGCCCAAAAAGAACACCGTGTGCAAAAGTTACGCTCAATTCTTCGTACGCCGACTATCGGAGCGTTCCAAATATAGAAGTGCTCGTTCTTTCGAAAAATGGCCAAAATCCCTCATATGTCACGACGAACTTGTGAGTTCAATCCAAAACGGTCGCTACGTTTCCAAAAAGTACTTATGGGGCCAAAACGGACACCGTGTGCAAAAGTTACGCTCAATTCTTCGTACGCCGACTATCCAAGCCTTCCAAACATAAAATTACTCATTCTTTCGAAAAATGGCCGAAATCCCTTATAGGTCACGATGAACTTGTGAGTTCAATCCAAAAGGGTCGCGACATTTCCAAAAAGTACTTATGGGCCCAAACCGGACACCGTGTGCAAAATGTACGCTCAATTCTTCGTACGCCGACTATCCAAGCGTTCCAAATATAGAAGTGCTCGTTCTTTCAAAAAATGGCCGAAATCCCTCAGACGTCACGACGAAGTAGTGAGTTCAATCCAAAACGGTCGCGACATTTCCAAAAAGTACTTATGGGCCCAAACCGGACACCGTGTGCAAAAGTTACGCTCAATTCTTCGTACGCCGACTATCCAAGCGTTCCAAATATAGAAGTGCTCGTTCTTTCAAAAAATGGCCGAAATCCCTCAGACGTCACGACGAAGTAGTGAGTTCAATCCAAAACGGTCGCGACATTTCCAAAAAGTACTTATGGGCCCAAACCGGACACCGTGTGCAAAAGTTACGCTCAATTCTTCGTACGCCGACTATCCAAGCGTTCCAAATATAGAAGTGCTCGTTCTTTCAAAAAATGGCCGAAATCCCTCAGACGTCACGACGAAGTAGTGAGTTCAATCCAAAACGGTCGCGACATTTCCAAAAAGTACTTATGGGCCCAAACCGGACACCGTGTGCAAAAGTTACGCTCAATTCTTCGTACGCCGACTATCCAAGCGTTCCAAATATAGAAGTGCTCGTTCTTTCAAAAAATGGCCGAAATCCCTCAGACGTCACGACGAAGTAGTGAGTTCAATCCGAAAGGGTCGCTACATTTCCAACAAGTACTTATGGGCCCAAAACGAACACTGTGTGCGAAAGTTACGCTCAATTCTTCGTATGCCGACTATCCAAGCCTTCCAAACATAAAATTGCTCATTCTTTCGAAAAATGGCCTAAATCACTTATAGGTCACGACGATGTTGTGAGTTCAATCCAAAAGGGTCGCGACATTTCGAAAAAGTACTTATGGGTCGAAAACGGACACCGTGTGCAAAAGTTACGCACAATTCTTCGTACGCCGACTATCCGAGCGTTCCAAATATAGAAGTGCTCGCTCTTTCGAAAACTGGCCGAAATCCCTCATATGTCACGACGAAGTTGTGACTTCAATCCAAAACGATCGCTACATTTCCAAAAAGTAGTTATGGGGCCAAAACGGACACCGTGTGCAAAAGTTACGCTCAATTCCTCGTACGCCGACTATCCAAGCCTTCCGAACATAAAATTGCTCATTCTTTCAAAAAATGGCCAAAATCCCTCGTATGTAACGACGAAGTTGTGAGTTCAATCCAAAAGGGTCGCTCCATTTTCAAAAAGTACTTATGGGCCCAAAACGAACACCGTGTACAAAAGTTACGCTCAATTCTTCGTACGCCGACTATCCGAGCGTTCCAAAGATAGAAGTGCTCGTTCTTTTGAAAAATGGCCGAAATCCCTCATATGTCACGATGAAGTTGTGAGTCCAATCCAAAACGGTCGCTACATTTCCAAAAAGTATTTATGAGGCCAAAACGGACACCGTGTGCAAAAGTTACGCTCAATTCTTCGTACGCCGAGTATCCAAGCCTTCCGAACATAAAATTGCTCATTCTTTCGAAAAATGGCCGAAATCCCTTATAGGCCACGATGAAGTTGTGAGTTCAATCCAAAAGGGTCGCGACATTTCCAAAAAGTACTTATGGGCCCAAAACGGACACCGTGTGCAAAAGGTACGCTCAATTCTTCGTACGCCGACTATCCGAGCGTTCCAAATATAGAAGTGCTCGTTCTTTCAAAAAATGGCCGAAATCCCTCAGACGTCACGACGAAGTTGGGAGTTCAATCCAAAAGGGTCGCTACATTTCCAAAAAGTACTTATGGGCCCAAAACGGACACCGTGTGCAAAAGGTACGCTCAATTCTTCGTACGCCGACTATCCGAGCGTTCCAAATATAGAAGTGCTCGTTCTTTCAAAAAATGGCCGAAATCCCTCAGACGTCACGACGAAGTTGGGAGTTCAATCCAAAAGGGTCGCTACATTTCCAAAAAGTACTTATGGGCCCAAAACGGACACCGTGTGCAAAAGGTACGCTCAATTCTTCGTACGCCGACTATCCGAGCGTTCCAAATATAGAAGTGCTCGTTCTTTCAAAAAATGGCCGAAATCCCTCAGACGTCACGACGAAGTTGGGAGTTCAATCCAAAAGGGTCGCTACATTTCCAAAAAGTACTTATGGGCCCAAAACGGACACCGTGTGCAAAAGGTACGCTCAATTCTTCGTACGCCGACTATCCGAGCGTTCCAAATATAGAAGTGCTCGTTCTTTCAAAAAATGGCCGAAATCCCTCAGACGTCACGACGAAGTTGGGAGTTCAATCCA
The DNA here is from genome assembly GCF_002742605.1 of Olea europaea var. sylvestris. Taxonomy (NCBI): domain Eukaryota; kingdom Viridiplantae; phylum Streptophyta; class Magnoliopsida; order Lamiales; family Oleaceae; genus Olea; species Olea europaea. Next base: position 21,361 of record NW_019254347.1, read on the forward strand.
AAAGGGTCGCTACATTTCCAAAAAGTACTTATGGGCCCAAAACGAACACCGTGTGCAAAAGTTACGCTCAATTCTTCGTACGCCGACTATCCGAGCGTTCCAAATATAGAAGCGTTCGTTCTTTTGAAAAATGGCTGAAATCCCTCATATGTCACGGCGAAGTTGTGAGTTCAATCCAAAATGGTCGCTACGTTTCCAAAAAGTACTTATGGGGCCAAAACGGACACCGTGTGCAAAAGTTACGCTCAATTCTTCGTACGCCGACTATCCGAGCGTTCCAAATATAGAAGCGTTCGTTCTTTTGAAAAATGGCTGAAATCCCTCATATGTCACGGCGAAGTTGTGAGTTCAATCCAAAATGGTCGCTACGTTTCCAAAAAGTACTTATGGGGCCAAAACGGACACCGTGTGCAAAAGGTACGCTCAATTCTTCGTACGCCGACTATCCAAGCGTTCCAAATATAGAAGTGCTCGTTCTTTCAAAAAATAGCCGAAATCCCTCAGACATCATGACGAAGTTGTGAGTTCAATCCAAAAGGGTCGCTACATTTCCAAAAAGTACTTATGGGCCCAAAACGGACACCGTGTCCAAAAGGTACGCTAAATTCTTCGTACGCCGACTATCCAAGCTTCCAAATATGGAAATGCTCGTTCTTTCAAAAAATGGCCGAAATCCCTCAGACGTCACGATGAAGTTGTGAGTTCAATCCAAAATGGTCGCTACATTTCCAAAAAGTACTTATGGGCCCAAAACGGACACCATGTCCAAAAGGTACGCTAAATTCTTCGTACGCCAACTATCCAAGCTTCCAAATATGGAAGTGCTCGTTCTTTCAAAAAATGGCTGAAATCCCTCAGACGTCACGACGAAGTAGTGAGTTCAATCCAAAAGGGTCGCTATATTTCCAAAAAGTACGTATGGGCCCAAAACGGACACCGTGTACGAAAGGTACGCTCAATTCTTCGTACGCCGACTATCCAAGCCTTCCAAGTATAAAAGTGCTAATTCTTTCAGAAAATGGCCAAAATCCGTCATACGTCACGATGAAGTGGTGAGTTCAATCCAAAAGGGTCGCTACATTTCCAAAAAGTACTTATGGGCCCATTACGGACACCGTGTGCAAAAGTTACGCTCAATTCTTCGTACGCCGACTATCTGAGCGTTCCAAATATAGAAGTGCTCGTTCTTTCGAAAAATGGCCGAAATCCCTCAGACGTCACGACGAAGTAGTGAGTTCAATCCAAAAGGGTCGCTACATTTCCAAAAAGTACTTATGGGCCCATTACGGACACCGTGTGCAAAAGTTACGCTCAATTCTTCGTACGCCGACTATCCAAGCCTTCCAAACATAAAATTGCTCATTCTTTCGAAAAATGGCCGAAATCCCTTATAGGTCATGACGATGTTGTGAGTTCAATCCAAAAGGGTCGCTACATTTTCAAAAAGTACTTATGGGTCGAAAACGGACACCGTGTGCAAAAGGTACGCTCAATTCTTCGTACGCCGACTATCCAAGCGTTCCAAACATAGAAGTGCTTGTTCTTTCGAAAAATGGCCGAAATCCCTCATATGTCGCGACGAAGTTGTGAGTTCAATCCAAAACGGTCGCTACATTTCCAAAAAGTACTTATGGGGCCAAAACGGACACCGTGTGCAAAAGGTACGCTCAATTCTTCGTACGCCGACTATCCAAGCGTTCCAAATATAGAAGTGCTCGTTCTTTCATAAAATGGCCGAAATCCCAAAGACGTCACGACGAAGTAGTTAGTTCAATCCAAGAGGGTCGCTACATTTCCAAAAAGTACTTATGGGGCCAAAACGGACATCGTGTGCAAAAGGTACGCTCAATTCTTCGTACGTCGACTATCCAAGCGTTCCAAATATAGAAGTGCTCGTTCTTTCATAAAATGGTCGAAATCCCACAGACGTCACGACGAAGTAGTTAGTTCAATCCAAGAGGGTCGCTACATTTCCAAAAAGTACTTATAGGCCCAAAACGGACACCGTGTGCGAAAGGTACGCTCAATTCTTCGTACGCCGACTATCCAAGCGTTCCAAATGTAGAAGTGCTCGTTCATTCAAAAAATGGCCGAAATCCCTCATATGTCACGATGAAGTTGTGAGTTCAATCCAAAACGGTCGCTACATTTCCAAAAAGTACTTATAGGCCCAAAACGGACACCGTGTGCAAAAGGTACGCTCAATTCTTCGTACGCCGACTATCCAAGCGTTCCAAATGTAGAAGTGCTCGTTCATTCAAAAAATGGCCGAAATCCCTCATATGTCACGATGAAGTTGTGAGTTCAATCCAAAACGGTCGCTACATTTCCAAAAAGTACTTATGGGCCCAAAACGGACACCGTGTGCAAAAGGTACGCTCAATTCTTCGTACGCCGACTATCCAAGCATTCCAAATATAGATGTGCTCGTTCTTTTAGAAAATGGCCGAAATCTCTCAGACGTCACGACGAAGTAGTGAGTTCAATCCAAAAGGGTCGCTACATTTCCAAAAAGTACTTATGGGCCCAAAACGGACACCGTGTGCGAAAGGTACGCTCAATTCTTCGTACGTCGACTATCCAAGCCTTCCAAGTATAAAAGTGCTAAGTCTTTCAGAAAGTGGCCAAAATCCGTCATACGTAACGATGAAGTGGTGAGTTCAATCCAAAAGGGTCGTTACATTTCCAAAAAGTACTTATGGGCCCAAAAAGAACACCGTGTGCAAAAGTTACGCTCAATTCTTCGTACGTCGACTATCGGAGCGTTCCAAATATAGAAGTGCTCGTTCTTTCGAAAAATGGCCAAAATCCCTCATATGTCACGACGAAGTTGTGAGTTCAATCCAAAACGGTCGCTACGTTTCCAAAAAGTACTTATGGGGCCAAAACGGACACCGTGTGCAAAAGTTACGCTCAATTCTTCGTACGCCGACTATCCAAGCCTTCCAAACATAAAATTACTCATTCTTTCGAAAAATGGCCGAAATCCCTTATAGGTCACGATGAACTTGTGAGTTCAATCCAAAAGGGTCGCGACATTTTCAAAAAGTACTTATGGGCCCAAACCGGACACCGTGTGAAAAATGTACGCTCAATTCTTCGTACGCCGACTATCCGAGCGTTCCAAATATAGAAGTGCTCGTTCTTTCAAAAACTGGCCGAAATCCCTCAGACGTCACGACGAAGTTGTCAGTTCAATCCAAAAGGGTCGCTACATTTCCAAAAAGTACTTATGGGCCCAAAACGGACACCGTATGCGAAAGGTACGCTCAATTCTTCGTACGCCGACTATCCAAGCCTTCCGAACATAAAATTGCTCATTCTTTCGAAAAATGGCCGAAATCCCTTATAGGTCACGATGAAGTTGTGAGTTCAATCCAAAAGGGTCGCTACATTTTCAAAAAGTACTTATGGGCCCAAAACGAACACCGTGTACAAAAGTTACGCTCAATTCTTCGTACGTCGACTATCCGAGCGTTCCAAAGATAGAAGTGCTCGTTCTTTTGAAAAATGGCCGAAATCCCTCATATGTCACGATGAAGTTGTAAGTCCAATCCAAAACGGTCGCTACATTTCCAAAAAGTACTTATGGGGCCAAAACGGACACCGTGTGCAAAAGTTACGCTCAATTCTTCGTACGCCGAGTATCCAAGCCTTCCGAACATAAAACTGCTCATTCTTTCGAAAAATGGCCGAAATCCTTTATTGGTCACGATGAAGTTGTCAGTTCAATCCAAAAGGGTCGCGACATTTCCAAAAAGTACTTATGGGCCCAAAACGGACACCGTGTGCAAAAGGTACGCTCAATTCTTCGTACGCCAACTATCCAAGCGTTCCAAATATAGAAGTTCTCGTTCTTTCAAAAAATGGCCGAAATCCTTCAGACGTCAAGATGAAGTTGTGAGTTCAATCCAAAACTGTCGCTACATTTCCAAAAAGTACTTATGGGCCCAAAATGGACACCGTGTGCAAAAGGTACGCTCAATTCTTCGTACGCCGACTATCCAAGCCTTCCAAGTATAAAAGTGCTAATTCTTTCAGAAAATGGCCAAAATCCGTCATACGTCACGATTAATTGGTGAGTTCAATCCAAAAGGGTCGCTACATTTCCAAAAAGAACTTATGGGCCCAAAACGAACACCGTGTGCAAAAGTTACGTTCAATTCTTCGTACGCCAACTATCTGAGCATTCCAAATATAGAAGTGCTCGTTATTTCGAAAAATGGCCGAAATCCCTCATATGTCATGACGAAGTTGTGAGTTCAATCCAAAAGGGTCGCTACATTTCCAAAAAGTCCTTATGGGGCCAAAACGGACACCGTGTGCAAAAGGTACGCTCAATTCTTCGTACGCCGATTATCCAAACGTTCCAAATATAGAAGTGCTCGTTCTTTCGAAAAATGGCCGAAATCCTTCATATGTCACGACGAAGTGGTGAGTTCAATCCAAAATGGTCGCTACATTTCCAAAAAGTACTTATGGGCCCAAAACGGATATCGTGTGCAAAAGGTACGCTCAATTCTTCGTACGCCGATTATCCAAACGTTCCAAATATAGAAGTGCTCGTTCTTTCGAAAAATGGCCGAAATCCTTCATATGTCACGACGAAGTGGTGAGTTCAATCCAAAATGGTCGCTACATTTCCAAAAAGTACTTATGGGCCCAAAACGGATATCGTGTGCAAAAGGTACGCTCAATTCTTCGTACGCCGATTATCCAAACGTTCCAAATATAGAAGTGCTCGTTCTTTCGAAAAATGGCCGAAATCCCTCATATGTCATGACGAAGTTGTGAGTTCAATCCAAAAGGGTCACTACATTTCCAAAAAGTACTTATGGGCCCAAAACGGATATCGTGTGCAAAAGGTACGCTCAATTCTTCGTACGCCGATTATCCAAACGTTCCAAATATAGAAGTGCTCGTTCTTTCAAAAAATGGCAGAAATTCCTCAGACGTCATGACGAAGTAGTGAGTTCAATCCAAAAGGGTCGCTACATTTCCAAAAAGTACGTATGGGCCCAAAACGGACACCGTGTGCGAAAGATACGCTCAATTCTTCGTACGCCGACTATCCAAGCCTTCCAAGTATAAAAGTGCTAATTCTTTTAGAAAATTTCCAAAATCCGTCATACGTCACGATGAAGTGGTGAGTTCAATCCAAAAGGGTCGCTACATTTCCAAAAAGTACTTATGGGCTCAAAACAAACACCGTGTGCAAAAGTTACGCTCAATTCTTCGTACGCCGACTATCTGAGCGTTCCAAATATAGAAGTGCTCGTTCTTTCAAAAAATGGCCGAAATCCCTCATATGTGATTACGAATTTGTGAGTTCAATCCAAAAGGGTCGCTACATTTCCAAAAAGTACTTATGGGGCCAAAACGGACACCGTGTGCAAAATTTACGCTCAATTCTTCGTACGCCGACTATCCGAGCGTTCCAAATATAGAAGTACTCGTTCTTTCGAAAAATGGCCGAAATCCTTCATATGTCACGACGAAGTTGTGAGTTCAATCCAAAACGGTCGCTACATTTCCAAAAAGTACTTATGGGGCCAAAACGGACACCATGTGCAAAAGTTACGCTCAATTCTTCGTACGCCGACTATCCAAGCCTTCCAAACATAAAATTGCTCATTCTTTCGAAAAATGGCCAAAATCCATTATAGATCACGACGAAGTTGAGAGTTCAATCCAAAAGGATCGCTACATTTCCAAAAAGTACTTATCGGCCCAGAACGAACACCGTGTGCAAAAGTTACGCTCAATTCTTCGTACGCCGACTATCCGAGCGTTCCAAATATAGAAGTACTCGTTCTTTCGAAAAATGGCCAAAATCCTTCATATGTCACGACGAAGTTGTGAGTTCAATCCAAAACGGTCGTTACGTTTCCAAAAAGTACTTATGGGGCCAAAACAAACACCGTGTGCAAAAGTTACGCTCAATTCTTCGTACGCCGACTATCCAAGCCTTCCAAACATAAAATTGCTCATTCTTTCGAAAAATGGCCGAAATCCCTTATAGGTCACGATGAAGTAGTGAGTTCAATCCAAAAGGGTCGCTACATTTCCAAAAAGTACTTATGGGCCCAAAACGGACACCGTGTGGAAAAGGTACGCACAATTCTTCGTACGCCGACTATCCAAGCGTTCCAAATATAGAAGTGCTCGTTCTTTCAAAAAATGGCCAAAATCCCTTAGACGTCACGACGAAGTAGTGAGTTCAATCCAAAATGGTCGCTACATTTCCAAAAAGTACTTATGGGCCCAAAACTGACACCGTGTGCGAAAGGTACGCTCAATTCTTCGTACGCCGACTATCCAAGCCTTCCAAGTATAAAAGTGCTAATTCTTTCAGAAAATGGCCAAAATCCGTCATACGTCACGATGAAGGGGTGAGTTCAATCCAAAAGGGTCGCTATATTTCCAAAAAGTACTTATGGGCCCAAAACGGACATCGTGTGCAAAAGTTACGCTCAATTCTTCGTCCGTTGACTCTCCAAGCGTTCTAAATATGCAAGTGCTCATTCTTTCGAAAAATGGCTGAAATCCCTCATATGTCACGACGAAGTAGTGAGTTCAATCCAAAAGGGTCGCTATATTTCCAAAAAGTACTTATGGGCCCAAAACGGACATCGTGTGCAAAAGTTACGCTCAATTCTTCGTCCGTTGACTCTCCAAGCGTTCTAAATATGCAAGTGCTCATTCTTTCGAAAAATGGCTGAAATCCCTCATATGTCACGACGAAGTAGTGAGTTCAATCCAAAAGGGTCGCTATATTTCCAAAAAGTACTTATGGGCCCAAAACGGACACCGTGTGCAAAAGGTACGCTCAATTCTTCGTACGCTGACTATCCAAGCGTTCCAAATATAGAAGTGCTCGTTCTTTCAAAAAATGGCCGAAATCCCTCTGACGTCACGACGAAGTAGTGAGTTCAATCCAAAAGGGTCGCTACATTTCCAAAAAGTACTTATGGGCCCAAAACGGACATCGTGTGCAAAAGTTACGCTCAATTCTTCGTACGCCGACTATCCAAGCCTTCCAAGTATCAAAGTGCTAATTCTTTCAGTAAATGGCCAAAATCCGTCATACGTCACGATGAAGTGGTGAGTTCAATCCAAAAGGGTCGCTACATTTCCAAAAAGTACTTATGGGCCCAAAACGGACACCGTGTGCGAAAGGTACGCTCAATTCTTCGTACGCCGACTATCCAAGCCTTCCAAGTATCAAAGTGCTAATTCCTTCAGAAAATGGCCAAAATCCGTCATACGTCACGATGAAGTGGTGAGTTCAATCCAAAAGGGTCGCTACATTTCCAAAAAGTACTTATCGGCCCAAAACGGACACAGTGTGTAAAAGGTACGCTCAATTCTTCGTACGCCGACTATCCTAGCGTTCCAAAAATAGAAGTGCTTGTTCTTTCAAAAAATGGCCGAAATCCCTCATAAGTCACGACGAAGTTGTGAGTTCAATCCAAAACGATCGCTACATTTCCAAAAAGTACTTATGGGCCAAAAACAGACACCGTGTGCAAAAGGTACGCTCAATTCTTCGTACACCGACTATCCAAGCGTTCCAAATATAGAAGTGCTCGTTCTTTCAAAAAATGGCCGAAATCCCTCAGACGTCACGACGAAGTAGTGAGTTCAATCCGAAAGGGTCGCTACATTTCCAACAAGTACTTATGGGCCCAAAACGAACACCGTGTGCGAAAGTTACGCTCAATTCTTCGTATGCCGACTATCCAAGCCTTCCAAACATAAAATTGCTCATTCTTTTGAAAAATGGCCGAAATCACTTATAGGTCACGACGATGTTGTGAGTTCAATCCAAAAGGGTCGCGACATTTCCAAAAAGTACTTATGGGTCGAAAACGGACACCGTGTGCAAAAGTTACGCACAATTCTTCGTACGCCGACTATCCGAGCGTTCCAAAGATAGAAGTGCTCGGTCTTTTGAAAAATGGCCGAAATCCCTCATATGTCACGACGAAGTTGTGAGTTCAATCCAAAAGGGTCGCTACATTTCCAAAAAGTACTTATGGGGCCAAAACGGACACCGTGTGCAAAAGTTACGCTCAATTCTTCGTACGCCGACTCTCCAAGCGTTCCAAGTATGCAAGTGCTCAATCTTTCGAAAAATTGTCGAAATACCTCGTACATCACGATGAATTCGTGAGTGCAATCCAAAACGGTCGCTACATTTCCAAAAAGTACTTATGGGCCCAAAACGAACACCGTGTACAAAAGTTACGCTCAATTCTTCGTACGCCGACTATCCGAGCGTTCCAAAGATAGAAGTGCTCGGTCTTTTGAAAAATGGCCGAAATCCCTCATATGTCACGATGAAGTTGTGAGTCCAATCCAAAACGGTCGCTACATTTCCAAAAAGTACTTATGGGGCCAAAACGGACACCGTGTGCAAAAGTTACGCTCAATTCTTCGTACGCCGAGTATCCAAGCCTTACGAACATAAAATTGCTCATTCTTTCAAAAAATGGCCGAAATCCCTTATAGGTCACGATGAAGTTGTCAGTTCAATCCAAAAGGGTCGCGACATTTCCAAAAAGTACTTATGGGCCCAAAATGGACACCGTGTGCAAAAGGTACGCTCAATTCTTCGTACGCCAACTATCCAAGCGTTCCAAATATAGAAGTGCTCGTTCTTTCGAAAAATGGCCGAAATCCCTCATATGTCATGACGAAGTTGTGAGTTCAATCCAAAAGGGTCGCTACATTTCCAAAAAGTACTTATGGGCCCAAAATGGACACCGTGTGCAAAAGGTACGCTCAATTCTTCGTACGCCGACTATCCAAGCCTTCCAAGTATAAAAGTGCTAATTCTTTCAGAAAATGGCCAAAATCCGTCATACGTCACGATTAATTGGTGAGTTCAATCCAAAAGGGTCGCTACATTTCCAAAAAGTACTTATGGGCCCAAAACGAACACCGTGTGCAAGAGTTACGTTCAATTCTTCGTACGCCAACTATCTGAGCATTCCAAATATAGAAGTGCTCGTTCTTTCGAAAAATGGCCGAAATCCCTCATATGTCATGACGAAGTTGTGAGTTCAATCCAAAAGGGTCGCTACATTTCCAAAAAGTACTTATGGGGCCAAAATGGACACCGTGTGCAAAAGTTATGCTCAATTCTTCGTACACCGACTATCCAAGCCTTCCAAACATAAAATTGCTCATTCTTTTGAAAAATGGCCGAAATCCCTTATAGGTCACGATGAAGTTGTGAGTTCAATCCAAAAGGGTCGCTATATTTTCAAAAAGTACTTATGGGCCCAAAACGAACACCGTGTGCAAAAGTTACGCTCAATTCTTCGTACGCCGACTATCCAAACGTTCCAAATATAGAAGTGCTCGTTCTTTCGAAAAATGGCCAAAATCCCTTATAGGTCACGACGTAGTTGTGAGTTCAATCCAAAAGGGTCGCTACATTTCCAAAAAGTACTTATGGGCCCAAAACGGACACCGTGTGCGAAAGATACGCTCAATTCTTCGTACGCCGACTATCCAAGCCTTCCAAGTATAAAAGTGCTAATTCTTTTAGAAAATGGCCAAAATCCGTCATACGTCACGATGAAGTGGTGAGTTCAATCCAAAAGGGTCGCTACATTTCCAAAAAGTACTTATGGGCCCAAAACAAACACCGTGTGCAAAAGTTACGCTCAATTCATCGTACGCCGACTATCTGAGCGTTCCAAATATAGAAGTGCTCGTTCTTTCGAAAAATGGCCGAAATCCCTCATATGTGATTACGAAGTTGTGAGTTCAATCCAAAAGGGTCACTACATTTCCAAAAAGTACTTATGGGGCCAAAATGGACACCATGTGCAAAAGTTACGCTCAATTCTTCGTACGCCGACTATCCAAGCCTTCCAAACATAAAATTGCTCATTCTTTCGAAAAATGGCCGAAATTCCTTATAGGTCACGATGAAGTTGTGAGTTCAATCCAAAAGGATCGCTACATTTCCAAAAAGTACTTATCGGCCCAGAACGAACACCGTGTGCAAAAGTTATGCTCAATTCTTCGTACGCCGACTATCCGAGCGTTCCAAAAATAGAAGTACTCGTTCTTTCGAAAAATGGCCAAAATCCTTCATATGTCACGACGAAGTTGTGAGTTCAATCCAAAACGGTCGCTACATTTCCAAAACGCCCTTATGGGCCCAAAACGGACACTGTATGCAAAAGTCACACTCAGTTCTTCGATCGCCGACAATCCAACCGTTCCAAATAAGCAAGTGCTTGTTCTTCCACAACGGATCAAAATCCCTCATACATCACGTGAAAAAGGATGGGTTCAATCCAAAAGGATCGCTACATTTCCAACAAGTACTTATGGGCCCAAAACGAACACCGTGTGCAAAAGTTACGCTCAATTCTTCGTACACCGACTATCCAAGCCTTCCAAACATAAAATTACTCATTCTTTCGAAAAATGGCCGAAATCCCTTATTGGTCACGATGAAGTTGTGAGTTCAATCCAAAAGGATCGCTACATTTCCAACAAGTACTTATCGGCCCAAAACGAACACCTTGTGCAAAAGTTACGCTCAATTCTTCGTACGCTGACTATCCGAGCTTTCCAAATATAGAAGTGCTCATTCTTTCGAAAAATGGCCGAAATCCCTCATATGTCACGACGAAGTTGTGAGTTCAATCCAAAAGGATCGCTACATTTCCCAAAAGTACTTATGGGCCCGGAAAGGACATCGTATGCAAAAGTCACACTCAGATCTTCGATCGCCGACAATCCAAGGATTCCAAATAAGCAAGTGCTTGTTCTTCCACAAATGACCCAAATCCTTCATACGTTAGGCAGAAAAGGGTGGGTTCAATTCAAAAGGATCGCTACATTTCCCAAAAGTACTTATGGGCCCGGAAAGGACATCGTATGCAAAAGTCACACTCAGATCTTCGATCGCCGACAATCCAAGGATTCCAAATAAGCAAGTGCTTGTTCTTCCACAAATGACCCAAATCCTTCATACGTTAGGCAGAAAAGGGTGGGTTCAATTCAAAAGGATCGCTACATTTCCAAAAAATACTTATCGGCCCAAAACGAACACCGTGTGCAAAAGTTACGCTCAATTCTTCGTACACCGACTATCCAAGCCTTCCAAACATAAAATTACTCATTCTTTCGAAAAATGGCCGAAATCCCTTATAGGTCACGATGAAGTTGTGAGTTCAATCCAAAAGGATCGCTACATTTCCAAAAAATACTTATCGGCCCAAAACGAACACCGTGTGTAAAAGTTACGCTCAATTCTTCGTACGCCGACTATCTGAGCGTTCCAAATATAGAAGTGCTCGTTCTTTCGAAAAATGGCCGAAATCCCTCATATGTCACGACGAAGTTGTGAGTTCAATCCAAAAGGGTCGCTGCATTTCCAAAAAGTACTTATGGGCCCGAAACGGACACCTCTTGCAAAAGTTACGCTCAATTCTTCGTACGCCGACTATCCGAGCGTTCCAAATGTAGAAGTGCTCGTTCTTTTGAAAAATGGCCGAAATCCCTCAGACGTCACGACGAAGTAGTGAGTTCAATCCAAAACGGTCGCTACATTTCGAAAAAGTACTTATGGGCTCGAAACGGACACTTCTCGCAAAAGTTACGCTCCATTCTTCGTACGCCGACTATCCGAGCGTTCCAAATATAGAAGTGCTCGTTCATTCGAAAAATGGCCGAAATCCCTCATACATCACGACGAAGCAGTGAGTTCAATCCAAAACGGTCGCCACATTTCCAAAAAAGTACTTATGGGCCCAAAACGGACACCGTGTGCAAAAGTTACGCACAATTCTTCGTACGCCGACTATCCGAGCGTTCCAAGTATAGAAGTGCTCGTTCTTTCGAAAAATGGCCGAAATCCCTCATATGTCACGACGAAGTTGTGAGGTCAATCCAAAAGGGACGCTACATTTCCAAAAAGTACTTATGGGCCGAAAACGGACACCGTGTGCGAAAGGTACGCTCAATTCTTCGTACGCCGACTATCCGAGCGCTCCAAATATAGAAGTGCTCGTTTTTTCGAAAAATGGCCGAAATCCCTCGTATGTCACGACGAAGTGGTGAGGTCAATCCAAAAGGGACGCTACATTTCCAAAAAGTACTTATGGGCCGAAAACGGACACCGTGTGCGAAAGGTACGCTCAATTCTTCGTACGCCGACTATCCGAGCGCTCCAAATATAGAAGTGCTCGTTTTTTCGAAAAATGGCCGAAATCCCTCATATGTCACGACGAAGTTGTGAGGTCAATCCAAAAGGGTCGCTACATTTCCAAAAAGTAATTGCAGGCCCGAAACGGACACCGTGTGCAAAAGGTACGCTCAATTCTTCCTACGCCGACTATCCAAGCCTTCAAACATAAAATTGCTATTTCTTTCAAAAAATGGCCAAAATCAGTCATAGGTCACGACGAAGTGGTGAGTTCAATCCAAAAGGGTCGCTACATTTCCGAAATGTACTTATAGGCCCAAAACGGACACCGTGTGCGAAAGATACGCTCAATTCTTCGTACGCCGACTATCCAAGCCTTCCAAGAATAAAAGTGCTAATTCTTTCAGAAAATGTCCAAAATCCGTCATACGTCACGACGAAGTGGTGAGTTCAATCGAAAAGGGTCGCTACATTTTCGAAATGTACTTATGGGCCCAAAACGGACACCGTGTCCGAAAGGTAAGCTCAATTCTTCGTACGCCGACTATCCAAGCCTTCCAAGTTTAAAAGTCCTAATTCTTTTAGAAAATTGCCAAAATCCGTAATACATCGCGATGAAGTGGTGAGTTCGATCCAAAAGGGTCACTACATTTCCAAAAAGTGCTTATGGGCCCAAAACGAACACCGTGTGCAAAAGTTACGCTCAATTCTTCGTACGCCGACTATCCGAGCGTTCCAAATATAGAAGTGCTCGTTCTTTCGAAAAATGGCCGAAATCCCTTCGACGTCACGACGATGCAGTGAGTTCAATCCAAAACGGTCGCTACGTTTCCAAAAAGTACTTATGGGCCCAAAACGGACACCGTGTGCAAAAGTTACGCTCAATTCTTCGTACGCCGACTATCCGAGCGTTCCAAATATAGAAGTGCTCGTTTTTTCGAAAAATGGCCGAAATCCCTCATATGTCACGACGAAGTTGTGAGGTCAATCCAAAAGGGTCGCTACATTTCCAAAAAGTAATTGCGGGCCCGAAACGGACACCGTGTGCAAAAGGTACGCTCAATTCTTCCTACGCCGATTATCAAAGCCTTCAAACATAAAATGGCTATTTCTTTCAAAAAATGGCCAAAATCAGTCATAGGTCACGACGAAGTGGTGAGTTCAATCCAAAAGGGTCGCTACATTTCCGAAATGTACTTATAGGCCCAAAACGGACACCGTGTGCGAAAGATACGCTCAATTCTTCGTACGCCGACTATCCAAGCCTTCCAACAATAAAAGTGCTAATTCTTTCAGAAAATGGCCAAAATCCGTCATACGTCACGACGAAGTGGTGAGTTCAATCGAAAAGGGTCGCTACATTTTCGAAATGTACTTATGGGCCCAAAACGGACACCGTGTCCGAAAGGTAAGCTCAATTCTTCGTACGCCGACTATCCAAGCCTTCCAAGTTTAAAAGTCCTAATTCTTTTAGAAAATTGCCAAAATCCGTAATACATCGCGATGAAGTGGTGAGTTCGATCCAAAAGGGTCACTACATTTCCAAAAAGTGCTTATGGGCCCAAAACGAACACCGTGTGCAAAAGTTATGCTCAATTCTTCGTACCTCGACTATCCGAGCGTTCCAAATATAGAAGTGCTCGTTCTTTCGAAAAATGGCCGAAATCTCTTCGACGTCACGACGATGCAGTGAGTTCAATCCAAAACGGTCGCTACGTTTCCAAAAAGTACTTATGGGCCCAAAACGGACACCGTGTGCAAAAGTTACGCTCAATTCTTCGTACGCCGACTATCCGAGCGTTCCAAATATAGAAGTGCTCGTTCTTTCAAAAAATGGCCGAAATCCCTCATATGTGACGACGAAGTTGTGAGTTCAATCCAAAAGGGTCGCTACATTTCCAAAAAGTACTTATGGGGACAAAACGGACACCGTGTGGAAAAGTTATGCTCAATTCTTCGTACGCCGACTATCCAAGCCTTCCAAACATAAAATTGCTCATTCTTTCGAAAAATGGCCGAAATCCCTTATAGGTCACGACGAAGTTGTGAGTTCAATCCAAAAGGGTCGCTACATTTCCAAAAAGTACTTATGGGCCCAAAACGGACACCGTGTGCAAAAGGTAAGCTCAATTCTTCGTACGTCGACTATCCAAGCCTTCAAACATAAAATTACTCTTTCTTTCAAAAAATGAACGAAATCCATCATACGTCAAGACGAAGTGGTGAGTTCAATCCAAAAGGGTCGCTACATTTCCGAAATGTACTTATGGGCCCAAAACGGACACCGTGTACAAAAGTTACGCTCAATTCTTCGTACGCCGACTATCCGAGCGTTCCAAATATAGAAGTGCTTGTTCTTTCAAAAAATGGCTGAAATCCCTACTATGTCACGACGAAGTTGTGAGTTCAATCCAAAAGGGTCGCTACATTTCCAAAAAGTACTTATGGGCCCAAAACGGACACCGTGTGCAAAAGTTGCGCTCAATTCTTCATACGCCGACTATCCAAGCCTTCCAAACATAAAACTGCTCATTCTTTCCAAAAATGGCCAAAATCCCTCATACGCCACGACGAAGTAGTGAGTTCAATCCAAAAGGGTCGCTACATTTCTAAAAAGTACTTATGGGCCCGAAACGGACACCTCTTGCAAAAGTTACGCTCAATTCTTCGTACGCCGACTATCCGAGCGTTCCAAATACAGAAGTGCTCGTTCTTTCGAAAAATAGTCGAAATCCCTCAGACGTCACGAGGAAGTAGTGAGTTCAATCCAAAACGGTCGCTACATTTCCAAAAAGTACTTATGGACTCGAAACGGACACTTCTTGCAAAAGTAACGCTCCATTCTTCGTAGGCCGACTATCCGAGCGTTCCAAATATAGAAGTGCTCGTTCATTCAAAAAATGGCCGAAATCCCTCAGACGTCACGACGAAGTAGTGAGTTCAATCCAAAACGGTCGCTACATTTCCAAAAAGTAATTATGCGCCCAAAACGAACACCGTGTGCAAAAGTTACGCTCAATTCTTCATACGCCGACTACCAGAGCGTTCCAAATATAGAAGTGCTCGTTCTTTCGAAAAATGGCCAAAATCCCTTATATGTCACGACGAACTTGTGAGTTCAATCCAAAAGGGTCACTACATTTCAAAAAAGTACTTATGGGGCCAAAACGGACACCGTGTGCAAAAGTTACGCTCAATTCTTCGTACGCCGACTATCCAACCCTTCCAAACATAAAATTACTCATTCTTTCGAAAAATGGCCGAAATCCCTTATAGGTCACGATGAAGTTGTGAGTTCAATCCAAAAGGGTCGCTACATTTCCAAAAAGTACTTACGGGCCCGAAACGGACACCGTGTGCAAAAGGTACGCTCAATTCTTCATACGCCGACTATCCAAGCCTTCAAACATAGAATTGCTATTTCTTTCAAAAATGGCCGAAATCCATCATACGTCACGACGAAGTGGTGAGTTCGATCCAAAAGGGTCGCTACATTTCCGAAATGTACTTATGGGCCCAAAACGGACACCGTGTGCGAAAGGTACTCTCAATACTTCGTACGCCGACTATCCAAGCCTTCCAAGTATAAAAGTGCTAATTCTTTCAGAAAATGTACAAAATCCGTCATACGTCACGATGAAGTGGTGAGTTCAATCCAAAAGGGTCGCTACATTTCCAAAAAGTGCTTATGGGCCCAAAACGAACACCGTGTGCAAAAGTTATGCTCAATTCTTCGTACGCCGACTTTTCAAGCGTTCCAAATATAGAAGAGCACGTTCTTTCGAAAAATGGCCGAAATCCCTCAGATGTCACGACGAAGCAGTGAGTTCAATCCAAAACGGTCGCCACATTTCCAAAAAAGTACTTATGGGCCCAAAACGGACACCGTGTGCAAAAGTTACGCTCAACTCTTCGTACGCCGACTATCCAAGAGTTCCAAATATAGAACTACTCGTTCATTCAAAAAATGGCCGAAGTCCCTCAGACGTCATGACGAAGTAGTGAGTTCAATCCAAAACGCTCGCTACATTTCCAAAAAGTACTTATGGGCCCGAAAGGGACACCTCTTGCAAAAGTTACGCTCAATTCTTCGTACGCCGACTATCCAAGAGTTCCAAATATAGAACTACTCGTTCATTCAAAAAATGGCCGAAGTCCCTCAGACGTCATGACGAAGTAGTGAGTTCAATCCAAAACGCTCGCTACATTTCCAAAAAGGACTTACGGGCCCAAAACGAACACCGTGTGCAAAAGGTACGCTCAATTCTTCGTACGCCGACTATCCGAGCGTTCCAAATATAGAACTACTCGTTCATTCAAAAAATGGCCGAAGTCCCTCAGACGTCACGACGAAGTAGTGAGTTCAATCCAAAACGCTCGCTACATTTCCAAAAAGGACTTACGGGCCCAAAACGAACACCGTGTGCAAAAGGTACGCTCAATTCTTCGTACGCCGACTATCCGAGCGTTCCAAATATAGAACTACTCGTTCATTCAAAAAATGGCCGAAGTCCCTCAGACGTCACGACGAAGTAGTGAGTTCAATCCAAAACGCTCGCTACATTTCCAAAAAGGACTTACGGGCCCAAAACGAACACCGTGTGCAAAAGGTACGCTCAATTCTTCGTACGCCGACTATCCGAGCGTTCCAAATATAGAACTACTCGTTCATTCAAAAAATGGCCAAAATCCGTTATACGTCACGACGAAGTGGTGAGTTCAATCGAAAAGGGTCGCTACATTTTCGAAATGTACTTATGGGCCCAAAACAGACACCGTGTGCGAAAGGTACGCTCAATTCTTCGTAAGCCGACTATCCAAGCCTTCCAAGTTTAAAAGTCCTAATTCTTTCTAAAATGGCCAAAATCCGTCATACGTCAAGACGAAGTGGTGAGTTCAATCCAAAAGGGTCGCTACATTTCCGAAATGTACTTATGGGCCCAAAACGGACACCGTGTACAAAAGTTACGCTCAATTCTTCGTACGCCGACTATCCGAGCGTTCCAAATATAGAAGTGCTCGTTCTTTCAAAAAATGGCCGAAATCCTTCATATGTCACGACGAAGTTGTGAGTTCAATCCAAAAGGGTCGCTACATTTCCAAAAAGTACTTATGGGCCCAAAACGGACACCGTGTGCAAAAGTTGCGCTCAATTCTTCATACGCCGACTATCCAAGCCTTCCAAACATAAAACTGCTCATTCTTTCCAAAAATGGCCAAAATCCCTCATACGCCCCGACGAAGTAGTGAGTTCAATCCAAAAGGGTCGCTACATTTCCAAAAAGTACTTATGGGCCCGAAACGGACACCTCTTGCAAAAGTTACGCTCAATTCTTCGTACGCCGACTATCCGAGCTTTCCAAATATAGAAGTGCTCGTTCTTTCGAAAAATAGTCGAAATCCCTCAGACGTCACGACGAAGTAGTGAGTTCAATCCAAAACGGTCGCTACATTTCCAAAAAGTACTTATGGGCTCGAAACGGACACTTCTTGCAAAAGTTACGCTCCATTCTTCGTATGCTGACTATCCGAGCGTTCCAAATATAGAAGTGCTCGTTCATTCGAAAAATGGCCGAAATCCCTCAGACGTCACGACGAAGTAGTGAGTTCAATCCAAAACGGTCGCTACATTTCCAGAAAGTACTTATGCGCCCAAAACGAACACCGTGTGCAAAAGTTACGCTCAATTCTTCGTACGCCGACTACCAGAGCGTTCCAAATATAGAAGTGCTCGTTCTTTCGAAAAATGGCCGAAATCCCTTATATGTCACGACGAAGTTGTGAGTTCAATCCAAAAGGGTTGCTACATTTCCAAAAAGTACTTATGGGGCCAAAACGGACACCGTGTGCAAAAGTTACGCTCAATTCTTCGTACGCCGACTATCCAAGCCTTCCAAACATAAAATTTCTCATTCTTTCGAAAAATGGCCGAAATCCCTTATAGGTCACGATGAAGTTGTGAGTTCAATTCAAAAGGATCGCTACATTTCCAAAAAGTACTTACGGGCCCGAAACGGACACCGTGTGCAAAAGGTACGCTCAATTCTTCATACGCCGACTATCCAAGCCTTCAAACATAGAATTGCTATTTCTTTCAAAAATGGCCGAAATCCGTCATACGTCACGAAGTGGTGAGTTCGATCCAAAAGGGTCGCTACATTTCCGAAATGTACTTATGGGCCCAAAATGGACACCGTGTGCGGAAGGTACTCTCAATACTTCGTACGCCGAGTATCCAAGCCTTCCAAGTATAAAAGTGCTAATTCTTTCAGAAAATGGACAAAATCCGTCATACGTCACGATGAAGTGGTGAGTTCAATCCAAAAGGGTCGCTACATTTCCAAAAAGTGCTTATGTGCCCAAAACGAACACCGTGTGCAAAAGTTATGCTCAATTCTTTGTACGCCGACTTTTCAAGCGTTCCAAATATAGAATAGCTCGTTCTTTCGAAAAATGGCCGAAATCCCTCAGACGTCACGACGAAGCAGTGAGTTCAATCCAAAACGGTCGCCACATTTCCAAAAAAGTACTTATGGGCCCAAAACGGACACCG
>NW_019254348.1:0-1190 GCF_002742605.1 Olea europaea var. sylvestris
TCCAATTTCTTGGGCCGTTTCCAATCAACCTGCCAAATTTTGGCCCATTCCGACACCGTCGCGACAAATGACAAAATTGCCCCAAGTGTGGTTTTTCTTTGTTAATCTTCTGTTCAACCCAACATAATTAATACGAAAATTAATTATTCGGAGGCCTAACCGAAGGAATTTGACTAAAATCCTGAGATCTCGGGTCTTTGCCTCGAGTCCAATATCTCAGGCAGTTTCCAATCAACCCTCCAAATTTCGGCCCATTCCGCCACCGTCGTGGCAAATGACAAAATTGCCCCTGGTGCGGATTTTCTATGTTAATTTTCTATCCAATATTTCTTCAACCTGATATAATTAATACGAAAATTAACTATTCGCAGGCCTAAACGAAGGAATTTGGCTAAAATCTCGAGATCTCGGGTCACAGCATCGAGTCCAATTTCTCGGGACGTTTCCAATCAACCTGCCAAATTTCGGCCCATTCTGACACCGCCGTGACAAATGACAAAATTCTCCCTGGTATGATTTTTCTTTGTTAATTTTCGATTCAACCTGATATAATTAATACAAAAATTAATTATTCAGAGGCCCAAATGAAATAATTTGGCTAAAATCCCGAGATCTCGGGTCTTTGCCCCGAGTCCAATTTCTCGGGCCGTTTCCAGTCAACCTACAAAATTTCGGCCCACTCCGACAACGTCGCAACAAATGACAAAATTGCCGCTGGTGCGGTTTTTCTTTGTTAATATTATGTTCAACCTGACATAATTAATACGAAAATTAGTTATTCGGAGGCCTAAACGAAAGAATTTGGCCAAAATCCCGAGACCTCGGGTCTTTCCCCGAGTCCAATTTTTCAGGTCGTTTCCAATCAACCCTCCAAATTTCAGCCCATTCCGACACCGTCGCGGCAAATGATAAAATTGCCCATGGTGCGGCTTTTCTTTTTTAATTTTCTATCCAACACTTCTTCAAGCTGACATAATTAATATGAAGATTAATTATTTGGAGGCGTAAACGAAAGAAATTTCCTAAAATACCGTGATATCGAGTCTGTGCCCCGACTCCAATTTCTGGGGCCGTTTCCAATCAGCCTACCAAATTTTGGCCCATTTCGACATCGTCGCAACAAATGACAAAATTGCCCTTGGTGCGGTTTTGCATTGTATATTTTCTGTCCAACACTTCTTCAACCTGAC
>NW_019254349.1:0-1190 GCF_002742605.1 Olea europaea var. sylvestris
GTTGTCGAAACTCCAATCTACGCATTGAATCAGGGTCTGCGACCATCACCAATGACTCCAGAAGGGTCGAAATCCCTAAACCCCAAACCCCAAACCCTAAACCAAAACGAAACCCTAAACCACACTTTCTTTCTCTAACCCAAAACGCTCTCCCTTCTCTCTAGAATGGGAGACAAATCGCAAATCTTCAAAAATCTAGATCCACCACCTGACATACCACCTTTACCCGGTGCATTTCAACCCAAAAAACCAAATATCATCCAGTACTCCAAGCCACAATGGTTTTGTAAGCAATAGAATCAGATTTATATGAAAACATTGATGGTACGAATCTCAATGTTTTCAAAACTCCACTCTACGCATTGAATCAGGGTCTGGGACCATCACCAATGATTCCAGAAGGGTCGAAAACCCTAAACCCCAAACCCCAAACCCTAAACCAAAACGAAACCCTAAACAGCACTTTCTCTCTCTAACGCAAAATGCTCTCCCTTCTC
This sequence comes from Olea europaea var. sylvestris, assembly GCF_002742605.1. Lineage (NCBI taxonomy): Eukaryota > Viridiplantae > Streptophyta > Magnoliopsida > Lamiales > Oleaceae > Olea > Olea europaea. The sequence goes on from NW_019254349.1 coordinate 498, forward strand.
TCTAAAATGGGAGACCAATCACAAACTTTCAAAATTCTTGATCCACCACCCGACATACAACCTTTACCCGGTGGATTTCAACCCCAAACAACCCAAAATCTTCCAGCACCTCAAGCTACAATGGTTTTGGAAGCAATAGAATCAGATTTATATGAAAATGTTGATGGCACGAATCCCAATGTTGTCAAAATTCCACTCTACGCATTGAATCAGGGTTTGCGGCCATCACCAATGGTTCCAGAAGGGTCGAAATCTCTAAACCCTAAACCATAAACACCAAACCCCAAACCCTGAACCCTAAACCAAAACCAAAGTCTAAACCACACTTTCTCGCTCTAGCCCAAAACCCTCTCGCTTCTCTCTAGAATGCGAGACAAATCACAAACCTTCAAAAATCTTGATCCACCATCCGACATACCACCTTTACGTGGTGGATTTCAACCCCAAACAACCAAAAATCTTCCAGCACTTCAAGCCACAATGGTTTTGGAATCAATAGAATCAGATGTATATGAAAAAGTTGATTGCACGAATCCCAATGTTTTCAAAAATCCACTCTACGCATTGAATCAAGGTCAGGGGCCATTACCAATGATTCCAGAAGGGCCGCAATCCCTAAACCCCAAACCTTAAACCAAAACCAAACCCTAAACCGCACTTTCTCTCTCTATCCCAGAACGCTCTCCCTTCTCT
>NW_019254350.1:0-1190 GCF_002742605.1 Olea europaea var. sylvestris
ATAAATTATATCGGGGTCCATTATGCATGCTAAAGGAAATAACATAGATAAGTTTTCCCAATATTTTTTAAACTTTAATTCCATAGAGTATATAATTGCACTAAAATTGGGGTCATTTTTGTATTTATGAAAGGTCCTTGCAATTATATAAAGACGTTCTAGCACTATGCAGCTAGTGGGATAGTAAACTCCAGATAAAATATTTGTACTATCATAAAAACTTGTCAAAAATTTTTTAACTTTTAAAGCTAAAAGCCAATCGGATTCATTCAGAATAGTGTCTTCATCGTTTCTAATAGGCCTATTACTGTAAAACTCAATTATTAAAAGTTCAAAACCTTCACATGATTTTAATAATAAGTACGTGGAGTTCCATCTATAACCTACGTCACTAACAAATGTTTTAGAATTCAGCTCCCCAAATTTGACACAAAAATCCTCAAATGTTTGTTTTCTACTAGGGGAGATCATGAAATATATTAGTGCATTCCTAATTCTTTGTATTTTATCTTTAATGTGCTTCATACTATCTTGCACAATTAATTTTAAATTATGACACAAACAATGAATATGAAACAAATTAATTTTAAAATATGACACACACAATGAATATGAAACAAATAACCATAGAAATCAGGCTGCAATACTAATATGATCCAGGTAGCGCACCAAAATGTCGAGAATTTGATTATTGTTAGAAGAAAGCCAAGTGTAAATTTAAGTTTAATTCTAAATAACAAGCCATGCAAATTAAGTGTTCAAGCAAAATTCGATACTTCGAAGGAGTTAATAAAGATTGTCATTTATATGTTCAAACAACTGAGTCCAACATCTTGAAGATAACAAGTTCCATGATTGGCGGGAAGAGACTAAGTGCAAAGTCGAGTTTGATCAAAGCCAATAAAATCATGCAATTAAGTGTTGAGGTTATGGGGTCCAAAATAATGAGGTTCACATGTCAAGGAGTGACTTTCATGCTAGGGTTGAGAGCCGAAGAGAATTAGATTCAAAGTTTTGAATAATAAATGGAAAAACGAGTAACGTGGATTAAAACGTGCATAACTTTCAGCTCTCAAGTGTCAAATTTTCGTCCATGAGTACAGTTTGGAATCGTCACAAAATTTTACACAAGAAGAAGAAGGTGTCAAGTTTTGAACTATGCAACGACATAGCTCAAAAAGCCATACAAC
>NW_019254352.1:0-1190 GCF_002742605.1 Olea europaea var. sylvestris
AAAAATGGCCGAAATCCCTCGTACGTCACGACGAAGAGGTGAGTTCAATCCAAATCGGTCGCTACATTTCCAAAAAGTACTTACGGTCCCAAAACGGACACCGTGTGCGAAAATTACGCTCAATTCTTCGTACGTCGGCAATCCAAGCGTTCCAAATATGCAAGTGCTCACTCTTTCGAAAAATGGCTAAAATCCCTCATACGTCACGACGAAGTGGTGAGGTCAACCCAAAACGTTCGCTACATTTCCAAAAAGTACTTATGGTCCCAAAACGGACACCGGGTGCAAAATCTGCGCACAATTCTTTGTACGTCGACAATCCAAGCGCTCCAAATATGCAAGTGCTCATTCTTTCAAAAAATGGCCGAAATCCATCGTACGTCACGACGAAGTGGTGAGTTAAATCCAAATCGGTCGCTACATTTCCAAAAAGTACTTACGGTCCCAAAACGGACACCGTGTGCGAAAATTATGCTCAATTCTTCGTACGCCGGACCAAGCTTTCCAAATATGCAAGTGCTCACTCCTTCGAAAAATGGCCAAAATCCCTCATACGTCACGACGAAGTTGTGAGTTCAATCCAAATCGGTCGCTACATTTCCAAAAAGTACTTATGGGCCGAAAACGGACGCCGTTTGCAAAAGTTACGCTCAATTCTTCGTACGCCGGCAATCCAAGCGTTCCAAATATAAAAGTGCTCATTCGTTCGAAAAATGGCCAGAACCCCTCATACGTCACGACGAAGTGGTGTGTTCAACCCAGAACGGTCGCTACATTTCCAAAAAGAACTTATGGTCCCAAAACGGACACCGGGTGCAAAAGTTGCTCTCAATTCTTCGTACGTCGACAATCCAAGCGTTCCAAATATAAAAGTGCTCATTCGTTCGAAAAATGGCCAGAACCCCTCATACGTCACGACGAAGTGGTGTGTTCAACCCAGAACGGTCGCTACATTTCCAAAAAGAACTTATGGTCCCAAAACGGACACCGTGTGCAAAAGTTACGCTCAATTCTTCGTACGCCAGCAATCCAAGCGTTCCAAATATGCAAGGGCTCACTCTTACGAAAAATGGCTAAAATCCCTCATACGTCACGACGAAGTGGTGTGTTCAACCCAGAACGGTCGCTACATTTCCAAAAAGTACTTATGGTCCCAAAACGGACACCGTGTGCGAAAATTACGCATAATT
>NW_019254353.1:0-1190 GCF_002742605.1 Olea europaea var. sylvestris
ACATCGTCGAGAAAAATGACGAAATTGCCCCCAGCGCGATTTTCATTTCCGGTCGACCTGTCAAATTTTAGCCCATTTAGTCATCGTCGCGAAAAATGACGAAATGCCCCCGGCGAGGTTTTTGTTTCCGATCGACCTTTCAAATTTTAGCCCACCTCGACACCGTCGCCAAAATTGACGAAGATGCCCCCGGCGCGATTTTTGTTTCCGACCGACCTGTCAAATTATAGCCCATTTCGACACAGTCGCGAAAAATTACGAAAATGCCCCCGGCGCGGTTTTTGTTTTCGAATGACCCGTCAAATTTTAGCCCATTTCGACACAGTCGCGAAAAATTACGAAAATGCCCCCGGCGCTGTTTTTGTTTCCGATCGACCTGTAAAATTTTAGCCCATTTCGACACAGTCACGAAAAATGACGAAATTGCCCCCGGCGCGATTTTCGTTTCCGATCGACCTGTCAAATTTTAGCCCATTTCGACACAGTCGCGAAAAATGACGAAATTGCCCCTGCGCGATTTTTGCTTCCGATAGACCTGTAAAATTTTAGCCCATTTCGACACAGTCGCGAAAAATGATTAAAATGCCTCCGGCGCGGTTTTTGTTTCCGATCGACCTGTAAAATTTTAGCCCATTTCGACACAGTCGCGAAAAATGACGAAAGTGCCCCCGGCGCGATTTTTGTTTCCGATCGACCGGTCAAAATTTTAGAACATATCGACACCGCCACGAAAAATGACGAAATTGCCATCGGCGCGATTTCCGTTTCCGATCGACCGGTCAAATTTTAGCCCATTCCGACACCGTCGCGAAAAATGACGAAATTGACCCCCGCGGGATTTTTGTTTCCGATCGACCTGTCAAATTTTTGCCCATTTCGACACGGTCGCGAAAAATGACAAAATTGCCCCTGCGCGATTTCTGTTTCCGATCGACCTGTCAAATTTTAGCCCATTTCGACACGGTCGCGAAAAATGACGAAATTGGCCCCGGCGCGATTTTCATTTCCGATCGACCTGTCAAATTTTAGCTCATTATGACACCGTCGCAAAAAATGACGAAATTGCCCCCAGCGCTATTTTCCTTTCCGATCGACCTGTCAAATTTAAACCCATTCCGACACCGTCGCGAAAAATGACGAAATTGCCCCTGGCGCGATTTTTGCTTCCGATCGACCTGTAAAATTTTAGC
>NW_019254354.1:0-1190 GCF_002742605.1 Olea europaea var. sylvestris
ATTGTCGGCGTTCGAAGAATTGAGCGTAACTTTTGCACACGTTGTCCGTTTTGGGCCCATAAGTACTTTTTTGAAATGTAGCGCCCATTTTGGATTGAACCCACAACTTCGTCGGGACGTATGAGGGATTTCAGCCATTTTTCGAAAGAATGACCACTTGCATATTTGGAACGCTTTGAGAGTCGGCGCAAGAAGAATTTAGCGTAACTTTGGCACACGTTGTCCGCTTTGGGCCCATAAGTACTTTTTGGAAATGTAACGACTGTTTTGGATTGAACTCACCACTTCGTCGTGACGTATGAGGGATTTCGGCCAGTTTTCGAAAGAATGAGCACTTGCGTATTTGGAACGCTTGGATGGTCGGCGTTCGAAGAATTGAGCCTAACTTTTGCACACGGTGTCCGTTTTGGGCCCATAAGTACTTTTTGGAAATGTAGCGACCGTTTTGGATTGAACTCACAACTTCGTCGTGACGTATGAGGGATTTCGGCCATTTTTTGAAAGAATGAGCACTTGCATATTTGGAATGCTTGGAGTGTCGACGTAAGACGAAATGAGCGTAACTTTTGCACACGTTGTCCATTTTGGGCGCATAAGTACTTTTTGGAAATGTAGAGACCGTTTTGGATTGAACTCACCACTTCATCGTGTCATATGAGTTATTTCTACCATTTTTCGATAGAATGAGCACTAGGATCTTTGGAACGCTTGGAGAGTCGGCGTAAGAAGAATTGAGCGTAACGTTTGCACACGTTGTCCGTTTTGGGCCCATGAGTACTTTTTGAAAATGTAGTGACTGTTTTGGATTGAACTCACAACTTCGTCATGACGTATGAGGGATTTTGGCCATTTTCCAAAAGAATGAGCACTTGCATATTTGGAACGCGTGGAGAGTCGGCGAAAGAAGAATTGAGCGTAACATTTGTACACGTTGTCCGATTTGGGCCCATAAGTACTTTTTGGAAATATAACGTCCGTTTTGGAATGAACTCACCACTTCATCGTGACGTATGAGGGACTTAGGTTATTTTTTGAATGAATGAGCACTTTCTTATTTGGAACGCTTGCATTGTCGGCGTTCGAAGAATTGAGCGTAACTTTTGCACACGTTGTCCGTTTTGGGCCAATAAGTACTTTTTGGAAATATAGCGTCCGTTTTGGATTGAACTCACCACTTCATCGTGACGTAT
>NW_019254355.1:0-1190 GCF_002742605.1 Olea europaea var. sylvestris
ATACACGTTGTACACGAGGATGCAGGACAGGCAACCAGCTAATTAAGATGTTCTACCCTATTTAACATAATTATGCAAAGCTCAGCTGTAGACATGGGCCACATGACTATTTAGGAAATCCCACCCATTTAGACATTTATCGAGAATGTTAGTGTAATGACATACAAAGCTCCAATACAGTTTCCATATTCGTAGATTCCTTTGTGGGCATCCTGACACTCCATGCATGCCCAGCTAAAGCCTACATATTTCTTTATGTCCATATTTACATCAACTACACATCTTACGTGCAGTGCCAAGAATTAGGACATCGACAATAAACAACTACCACAACGTGCTAGAAATTAAGAAATCATTGTGGAAACTAGAAATGACAAATTTTTAAATTTTCAACTAGAACCAATAAAACAATAAACTCAATATTATTTAAGTTCCCAATAAAGATATTATGTACCCTTTATTTAGTAACAGGGGAAGTTTCTAACTTGAAATAACCAAAGAGAATATTGGTTGTGGCATTCTTGATACCAGAATCCACATTTGGCATCAAATTTAACAAGCATCAAAGGAAAGCGCACACAAAGGTAAAAGCTGGATTTAGTGAAAAATCAAGATTCATCAAAAACTGTCGATTCCATCCATAAAAAAGAAACCTTTAAATATTTTTCAAAAAATATCTAGAACTCAACATGTTTTAAGCTTCAGTTCAAAGAATCAGACACGGATTGGAAGCTTTTAAAAGCTCATTACCATATAAACAAACGTATGCATGAACTCAGGGACACGCATATATCAAAATCCATAAACACGAAGATTGTTGAATCCAAATTTGAATCATTTTAATATAAAAAGCGCCAACTATCAAGGCAAACAATTAATAAATCGTAAAGAAACATAAGTCAAGACACAATTGGATAAAAACCCTAGATCTGAAATAATAAATGAAATAAAAAAAAAAACCTTGAAGGAAGGGAGTGAAGAAGCACCGCCGCCATGGGGACGCAGCACCGGCAGATCAGAATTTGCAGCCGAGGATGAATCAAAGCGTGGGCCCAGAAATCTGCTTCCACCACGGGATCCACCTCCTGGTCTCAAGCTCAAAGCCGTTTGGTCAGCCTGCATACCTTGCAATCAAATAATCTTCTTTGTCCAATCAAGAAGCTCGGTAACAACAATCCAATATATATAAA
>NW_019254356.1:0-1190 GCF_002742605.1 Olea europaea var. sylvestris
ACCGCAATATATTCCGATACTGCTTATCAGTAAAGTTAACTGCCACTGGCCCTCCACCTCCACCACCACCGCCACCGGAACTATGCACATCCTTACTATTACTCTCCTTGCAAAGGCGATGAATGTCGGAATGATGCCGACCCTCTCTTCCAGGCCCCACTAAGCCACCAACTCTACCGCAGGCCCTCGTCCATGGTACCCGTTGAGGGGAAACGGAATGGGATCTTTGATTGTAATTGTGATTTATAGTTGAATGTGTTGAATTCATGAGCTTAGACATCTCTTGCTTTAACCGGGCATGGCCTGTTTCTAACTCTTGGAGCTTCTTTAATAGCTACACCGATTGTGGTGGAGACCCTGATGCTGCTGATGATCCTTTTGCATTGTTTTCCATAATTTAATAAAAAAAAGTAAAATCGTCAACACCCAAAATAATTACCCAAGTGAATCAAATTTCTCGAACTCAAAACTTTAGCATGGATCTAGGGCAAAATCACGTCTATTGTTCCTCCCTATACTCTTTTGGTAAACAACATTTTGCGTGAATCCATGTATTTATATGCAATCAATTGTTGCTGAAAATGGATAAATTTGGGAATAATGACAGTTCGAGAAACTAGCATTCTGCGCTCTCTCTCTCGCTCTCATATTTCTGTGTACTATTTCCGTGTACTTGAGGCGGTTCTTGATTTTGGAGGTTTTCTATCTATACAGGCCTTCATCGGAAATGCGCGTTCGGTACGCGGGGAATAGTAGCTAACTGTCTCTTGATAATTTGTCATCTATCTGGTTAGTGAGCACTAGTTGCAGAGCCTGGGATCTTACTATTTTTACAAAGATAAAGGCCAGGTTTGCAAATCATTATTTAAAAAAAAAAAAAATGACTTATGCGTACTCATTTTTAATCACACATTCACACAATTATATATTATGTATAAAAGTTCAAAATAATTTTTTCTACTTTGAGCGCACATCGTCCAAAATATCATTATTCAAAACTCTATTTTATTCAAATAATGGTTATCAAACAGAGGCTAAGAAAATATAATTAATATAATTAAAAATATAAATTTTTCTTACATTTATTCTAATATACTCCTACATTAAATAATGATTTACATGTGATTAAATTATATCTGTTAATAATAAATTAAATTAAATTAAATAGGGACATATTAAAAATTAAAAAA
>NW_019254357.1:0-1190 GCF_002742605.1 Olea europaea var. sylvestris
AAAAGTTATACGTTGTCTTCCCCATCCCATCCAAGAGATATAGTTAGGAGACAGAAGTCATCAGTACTATCTCGTGAAAAAGACAAAAGGCCTTGTCCGAAAAAACGAGCGCCAATTTTGGCCATCTCAAATTAGCTCCTCCTGTGGAAAAAGGCGCTAAGGCATATAATTGCCGAGTTGGGCCCAATAACGTCAGCCAGTAGAAGCTGACCCTTTGACAACAACGATTGAAAAGTGAGATTTGTTGTCCTCTCTAGTCAAAGCAGTTCAGGCATAAGCTTCATAGAATTATATTACCTAAGAAAGCTTTGGCTTGAAAGGTGAAAGCCAATCCTCCTACGCCGTAGCTAAAAATCTCAGCCCCATTCGAATAAAAGAATCAGATTGGGTCAAAGAGGGTATACCACTACCCTACGTATAGCCTCAAAACGAGCCATGTGAAAGAAGTCTCAAAGAAGAGGTAAAGATGAAACCACCTCGATCGAGGTGCCAAATGCAGAAAATGACAAGGGAAGAGCATACATGGAACCACCCCCAAAACACGTAGACACCCTAGAAAGGAGGACTATGCACTAGCCGTCAGTACAGCCTTGCAAAATCAAAAGATACGCACACAGCTTCAAAAGGTGAGGGCCTCAGTTCCTTTCATAATGTATTTGAAGTAGGCAACTTTGGCACACAACCTCATCTCCTTCAACAAGAACCTTGGGCAACATCTGCTACAGGCACTTATGCAAATTTTTGTAAAGTTGTCTCGCTTTGAGATCCCAATTGTTTTAACATCTATGTTTGAATTTAGAATAACCGATAACTTGTATTTAACGATAATGCTAGCATATTTCATGACGGTTTACATCATTGTTACCAGCACCATTGTACTTGTTATTTTACACTATTTTCGAGCATGTAACATGACATGGTCTAGTCCACATCACAAAGAAGAGGCTACCAAAGCCCTAAGCGAAATGCATGGCATTTTTCGAAGGAAGTTCCTTTGAAGGAGCAGAATAAAGTAGCCAAGAAAGGGCATCAGCCCATAGAAGCACTTCGAAATGTTCCTTTGAAGGAACAGAAGTAGCCAAGGAAGGGCATCAGCCTATAAAAGCACTTCAGAATGTTCTTTTGAAGTAATAGAAGTAGCCAAAAAAGGGCATCATCCCATAGAGGCATTTTAGAATGTGAGCCCAACA
>NW_019254358.1:0-397 GCF_002742605.1 Olea europaea var. sylvestris
TTGGCTTCAGGCTCCAACTCGATCTTGTGGTAGACTGCCCTCCTAGTAATTGATTGCATACCGTCTTGCTCCTGTTTACCGTACTATTAGCTTGACTTCTTTCCGAATGGTTCATTCCCTACTTACTCTATTAGGGGCATACTCAATAGTTGTCTTTCCTTTCCTGTACTATTCCAATTTCCCTATTTGATCTAGTAAGGGGAAGGGCAGACCGCTTACCATAAACAGAAGATCGATATCGCACAGAAGGCCTGATATCGCCCTATTTGAGATACTGATTCAAGTTAGAAGTACTTCCTCAGAGCGATTGAACTAGCCTTTTGACTAAATAGATATGGGCATAGAGAGGGAATCCTGAACTACAGGAAAAAAGGATTCAATCCAGACAGAAAGAGAG
>NW_019254358.1:9866-10169 GCF_002742605.1 Olea europaea var. sylvestris
CCGACCGTAGATCCAACTTCGATAAGTATCTAGCGCTTATTGATTAGGGAGAAGAAGTCTGCAATCAAAGTGGATACTTGTTCTTGATGGTTAGGTTACCTTGTTGAGCGCTCGATAATCAATGCACAAGGCTACCGCTTCTTCTGGAATAAATAAAAAAAACAGGGGCTCCCCAACCTTTTCCCCAGCAAGATAGGGAAAAACTGCCTTGGAGGCTGGAATATAAATAGGCCTCAATGAGTTCCTGAAATTGATTCCTGAGCTCAACCAATCCCCTTAACTAATAGATGCTAGTTGGGGGGG
>NW_019254358.1:11229-11674 GCF_002742605.1 Olea europaea var. sylvestris
CTCCTAGCTCTTCTTCGATCTCTAGAGAAGTTCTTGTAGCCGAGGCAGCATCTATAGCTACACTGATTCGAGAGAGAAATGGCCTTATCCGGGAAGAAGCTTTTCTCCCCCCGATTTCGATTTACTTCCATCCTATAACCAGCGCATGCTTTCAATCGATATTGAGGCAGGTGAGTCATGATAATGCCATTTCAGGAGAGGTTTATCAGGCTCAGATTTTGAAACCAAATAGAGGAACTTGAAGAGGAAAGAATAATTGCTACACTTTGGGGATGCATAGAGAGGAGAGCAAAGAGGAGCTAGAAATGAAAACGAAGGAAACAAATACAACGATGTAATCCTCAAATATAACTGGGCGAACCTAAGAAGAATAGAACAGAAGGGTGGCGACGCTTTACTAACACATGAGAAGGAGCGACTCACAGGACTATCAAGAACAGAGAAC
>NW_019254358.1:20973-21450 GCF_002742605.1 Olea europaea var. sylvestris
CCCATGAAAGAATCATCTTGTAATGAAACCGAGGAAGTGGGGGAAGACAGGCAGGGATATGTGTTATTGAGTGAGGAAGCTTACTCCTAGCTCTTCTTCGATCTCTAGAGAAGTTCTTGTAGCCGAGGCAGCATCTATAGCTACACTGATTCGAGNCGGATCAATCTTCCTTACCAACCCCGGTTCAACCTAGCACGACCAGTACAAATGCCCTAGTTCGACTCAGGTCTCGCTATCGCTTTATGGTGGCACCATGCAAAGGTTAGAATGAGAGTGCCCCTTGCTCCTTAGCCCTTTACCGGACTCCCCTACGTACCAGCAGACTGAAGTTATCCAGGCGGGCCTTCTTCGCTCCCCTTTTAACAAAGCCATCGACATTCTTTTGGTCAACGGCCCCCATTTCTTCCCAATGATCTTCCCTTTCTGTTGGGCGCTTACATCAATCAGTCGATACTAAGCCAAGAGCTTTTCAAGGAG
>NW_019254358.1:30632-31041 GCF_002742605.1 Olea europaea var. sylvestris
CCCCCAGGATCCATGGAAAAAGTCGAGGTCTATCCGAGAGCGGATCTTTGTAGAAAGGCATCACGATTGAATGATAGAGTAGAGTGGGTCGCTTACTTAGCCGCAGCGGGCCGTGGCCAATTGGGCAAGCACTCAGATAGTTATCCGATCATCCAAGTATGGGAATAGGACCCCAAGCCCTTCTCTATCAATTCCAACCTTTCGCCCGGTCGCTAACCTATCTTTTTGAGTCCCTTTGTTCGCCCTTCTTTCCTGCCAGTAGTGTAGGCGGAGGACTTTATTTACGCTATTTCGTCAAATTAGAAGTTTGCAGGCAAGGACAAAAAGATGTTCTTTCCTACTTACTATAGGTAGCTGCGTCTCCTAGAAGATCTTGGCATCAAAGATCCTTTTCCCGAAGCAAAAAAAA
>NW_019254358.1:39624-39989 GCF_002742605.1 Olea europaea var. sylvestris
CCTGCTGTGGATCGTTCCACTTTCTCTGGAGGGGCAGCCTCAGTTCCATCAAAAAAACCCGTAAGGATAAATGCAAGAAAAACGCATCTTAGCTCCAAGATCTCAGTTTGCACTGGGAGCCTATTTATATAAATTATATAAAAAGGAAAAAGCACCATAACGTGGTCGAATGGATGCTAGGCAACTCTTTTTTATTATAAGATGAACGAAGCTGCATCGCTCAGCGCAACAAAAAAATAGCTTAGCTAGAAAAAAATAGCATTTCTAGATAGATGAAAGCGAAATCTGCCCTGCCCTGTATGGATAGATGGATAGAATGATATGCCTGTACTGTCTTCTAAAGTCCCAAGAAAGTATTCTAATGT
>NW_019254358.1:49870-50037 GCF_002742605.1 Olea europaea var. sylvestris
GGTGGTATTTAGCCACGACACAACCATTTGATCCTTCCGTAACCATGCCGGATTAGGAACAAAAGAGATAAGAGACTTTCGTCACCTGCTGTGGATCGTTCCACTTTCTCTGGAGGGGCAGCCTCAGTTCCATCAAAAAAACCCGTAAGGATAAATGCAAGAAAAAC
>NW_019254359.1:0-1190 GCF_002742605.1 Olea europaea var. sylvestris
GGTGACTTAAATTGAATGATTTGATTTTCAGATATTGGGCCATTGGCTCATTTCCTATAGGGTTCGTCTTGTTTTTGAGCACTTGTCCACCATCCTTATTACTGGTACTGGCATTGACCCTAGCCAAACCTTTGTTCATCTTCAACAAGAAACACTCCTGAGATGGCCATGTAAGCAAAAAATAATACCCCATAAAATTTGTCAGTAGTACTTGTGTTGAAGGCTCTTTGATTCTATGGTCTTGTGTAAAGCCATCTCGCCCAATTGATCTTCATTCAAAGTGAATAAGTCAAAAGCAATTGAGGTGATAACAAAAGCAAGCAGAGAAGCAGAAGCAAGAGGTCTACAAATCACCACTTCCCTCTCGACCTGAGAATAGAGAGAACCAAACCCCCTTTCGAAGTTCTTGCAAATAACCACGTTCGTTGAATAGAAACGTCAAACTAAAAATTCAATAGGTTTATTCAGAGGGAATGCGTAATAGTTGTGGTATGATGGCTCCCATAGAACAACCTGCGAATGAGACAATTAAGTAACTTAGATGTCAAGATCTTACGAATTAGAATGGTATACTACCACGAATGAAATGTCGAAATTCTACTTTCGACCCCTGACTTGGTAGTCCTTATCAAAAAATTGAATCCTCTTATCAAAAAATTGAATTCCCTATGGGATAGCTTAGACGAGTTTCCTTGGAGTCCTGGTTGAGACAAAATCAAATTAAATGGGATTATAATTAAAATTGGATTAGGTATTCATTCTGAATTTATACTATGATATAGTGAGTGTTCTAGACTGGTCCATTCACTGGGGCAGCACTTGAATTTCCACACCACCCAGCGGTGATCAGAGCCATTCCATCCGAGTCGAAGTGATGATTTTCTACTCACTCATGCCTATTGTTTCCACTTTGAAGCACATGAAGATGAATCCTCTCGTATTTTCCTTTGTTTTGTTGTATCATGTATTTAGGAGTAGGAGAATGTGTGTGATTATGGCATGCTTGGAAAAGGACTGTTTTCCAATGAAGTCCAGCGAGAGCACGCAAATATGACCAACTAAAAACAGCTGGGCTTTCTATCAATGTAATTTTCTATGGCTGTGTAACAAGTTGTTATAATATTGATTTATTCATCGTTCAAACTAATAAAAAATACACAATAACATATTAATCATATTTTGAAATGTAG
>NW_019254360.1:0-1190 GCF_002742605.1 Olea europaea var. sylvestris
CGCGAGCAATTACATCATTTTTCGCGACTGTGTCGGAATGGGCTAAAATTTGACAGGATGATCGTAAACAAAAACCGCGCCGGAGGCAATTTCATCATTTCTTGCGTCTGTGTCAGAATGGTCTCAAATTTGACAGGTTGATTGGGAAAAGAAATCGCGTCGGGGGCAATTTTGTCATTTTTCGCGACTGTGTCGGAATGAGCTAAAATTTGATAGGTTGATCGGAAACAAAAATCGCGCCGGGGGCAATTTCGTTATTTTTCGTGATGGTGTCGGAATGGGCTGAAATTTGGCAAGTTGATCGGAAATAAAAATCGCGCCGGGGGCAATTTCGTCATTTTTCGCGACTGTGTCGGAATGGGCTGAAATTTGGCAGGTTGATCGGAAATAAAAATCGCGCCAGAGGCAATTTCGTCATTTTTCTTGACTGTGTCGGAATGGGCAAAAATCTGACTGGTTGGTCGGAAACAAAAACCGCCCAAGGGGCAATTTCGTCATTTTTCGCGACTGTGTCGGAATTGGACAAAATTTGACTGGTTGATCGGAAACAAAAATCGCGCCGTGGGCAATTTCGTCATTTTTTGCAGTGGTGTCGGAATGGGCTAAAATTTGACAGGTTGATCGGGTACGAAAATCGCGCCGGGGGTAATTTCGTCATTTTTCGCGACTGTGTCGGAATGGGCTAAAATTCGATAGGTTGATCGGAAACAAAAACCACGCCGGGGGCAATTTTGTCATTTTTCGCGACGGTTTCGGAATCGGCTAAAATTTGACTGGTTGACAGGAAACAAAAATCGCGCCACGGGCGATTTTGTCATTTTTTGCGACTGTGTCGGAAAGGGCAAAAACTTGACAGGTTGATCGGAAACAAAAAATCGCACCGGGGCAATTTCGTCATTTTTCTCGACGGTGTCGGAATGGGCAAAAATTTGACAGGTTAGTCGGAAACAAAAGCCGCGCCAGGGGCAATTTCGTCATTTTTCGCGACTGTGTCGGAATTGACTAAAATTTGATAGGTTGATCGGAAACGAAAACCGCGCTGGGGCAATTTCGTCATTTTTCGCGATTGTGTCCGATTAATTTTTATATGTTGATCGGAAAAAAAATCGCGCCGGGGGCAATTTCGTCATTTTTCGCGACTGTGTCGAAACGGGCTCAAATTTGACAGGTTGATCGGGAACGAAAACCGC
>NW_019254361.1:0-1190 GCF_002742605.1 Olea europaea var. sylvestris
TCTCCATAATCTATTCATTAGAATGATTTATATTTATGTTAATGATTTGCTTTTTCAAGTTTGACTAAAAGTGGTAATTTAAATCAAATGATTAACTACTGACTTCAATGAGTTCTTCAAAAATATGTTCCAATATCACTTATATTTTCTTTATACTTTGGTGGATCAAAAATGTTACTTTATAAATGTTACTTTGGAAAGGATGTAATGAATCAAAGCTTCTTATTAATTTAAAGTTATATCTGTAAATTTTAATGAATACTCTTGTCTGAGATTATAAATAACATAATATTAAATTGAATATCATGGTAAATTTCATAAGGAAAAGGTACAGTGGTTGGTAAATCGCATCATCTATCGTAAAATTAAAAAAATAAAAATTTCAAGTTAAATAGGATTTTTTGACTTTTGATATTAGAATCAAGAATCAGATTGAAACCAACGAGATCTTAATTTTAATACCCAAAATTGATTAGAACTTGAGTAGAACCAGCTGAACCAATCATTCTAGACCCAATTCTGATTCGATAAAATGGTTCCGATAACTTTTGTCCACCGCTATTTTAAATGACGAATAAATTTACCGTTCACATGTTTTTTTGAGACTTGCGCGGAATTGCAAAAAAGGAAAACAATTTATGTAATTGACTCTTTTCAATCCATGTTTAATTACATTTTGGTTTGAAATTAATATATAGAGAAAATGAAATGGAAAAAAACAATGAAAGTATGTGAAGAATGACTATTAAATAAAGTAACATAGCACAAAAAATTGTATTCTGAACTCCATCATGATTAAAACTTTAAAATGACAAGGTTATCATGTGTTCCATTCTTGAGGAAATTTGTACAATCAGAATCAATGAACAGTGAGGATTGCATGATAAAGAGGAGCAATTAGCAAGAGATCTACCAATCTCTCCTTAATTAAGTAGTTGATTAATTAATAATCCATATGACTCGGAGTACTTAATATTTCATTTTCTTTCCTTTTATTATAATTAATGGCTTACTTATCTAATTATGAAAACTTCTGTGGACATTTTACATATATAATACTATTTGGTTATAATTTATCGACAATGTTAATTTTTTCCCCGACTATAAGGTGTAAAATATAGGTAAAATTCTTAAGTTAATTATTACATATAAAGATGATTATAAAGATATAATCAAAATAATCAGATCAA
>NW_019254362.1:0-1190 GCF_002742605.1 Olea europaea var. sylvestris
CGAAATCACTAATAGACTAAAAAATTCTGACAGGTTATGTGAAACGACTTTGAGAAAATTGATAGATGTCTTGAAGATGAATCTATATTGTCATTTTTTTTTATCATTGAATGAAATTTCTGATTTTGGTTCATGTCATATTATACTTAAATGTGATCCAGGTCTTGACCAAAGACTGTATGATATGCCATCCTATGAACAAGTGGCTGCTGTTTGGGTTGATGAAGACCCATCCGTCAGCTTTCAAAATCGCGATATATTAATTTATGGACATTCTAACACTATACATAAAGTGAATTACTATTATGGCTGTTATAATCCACTTCAGTATCCATTGATATTTGCCTACGGAGAACCGGGATGGCACGAAGGTATCAAAAAAGTCAATTTGAATACTTCTTCACTTACCGGTGAAAATTTTATACAAATTAATAACATTCATTTGGCTGAACAACTTCTGGAAATGGAAGAATGTGGTAAGTTTTATCATCAATCAAATTGTTTTATATGTAATAAGAGAGTATGTAATTATATTCTCATTCTCAAATTTTTTCTTCCTATTTTTTTTCAGTTTTGACGAAATTGAAGAAGCGAATGAATGTATCTTGTCGTGAGTATTATTGCTATAAACTTCAAGTAAGGCTTTTAGATAATTCTATACTTCTTCATACGGGTAGACTTCTGCAACAATATATAATAGATATGCATGTTAAAATTAAAATTGCAAGATTGGATTATTTTCGAAATAATCAAAAGATTATAAGAGCAGAGCTTTACCAAAGAATTTAGATAGTGTACATAATGGTGAGAATATAGGCTATAAGATTAGTAAATCAATAGTGTTACCCACAGGGTTTATTGGAGGTCCTAGAAATTTAACTAAAAGATATATGGATGCACTATCTTTAGTTCAAAGATATGGAAAATCCAATGTATTTTTAACAATGACATGCAATCCAAATTGGCCTGAAATTAAACAAGAATTGAGACATAGTGATGAAATACAAAATAGGCCAGACTTGTTAGCACGAATATTTCGAGCTAAGCTCGAGGAACTGAAAACAGATTTATTGAAGAGAGAAATTCTTGAGCCTATAATTGCTTATATTTATGTGGTTGAATTCCAAAAAAGAGACCTCCCTCGCGTTCATTTTCTTCTTATATTTAAACAAAATTTTAAGATTACTAAT
>NW_019254363.1:0-1190 GCF_002742605.1 Olea europaea var. sylvestris
TCAAACGATTCTTCAAAAACAATTTTGGACTTTTCAAAAATCATGTCAATCGAACCCTTAGTTGATTAGATTGAAAGCGAATAAAGATATTTAACCCAACAAAAGATGTTAAAGATTGATTGAACACAAATAAATATGTTTCACACCCAACAAAACTATCACATTGGATGTGATAAGCATAGCGGAAATTATAATCTAATGAGATTTTATCAATCAATATCTATATATAGTCAAGGGTAAATACCTTCCTAATTAATTATTTTTCAAATGCTATATTCACTTTTCAGAAAGTCACAAGTTGGAAGAAAATTTTGGAACGAATATATTAGTGAGTGATGTCTATCTAGACAAGCGGATTAGAGGATATCCCTCCATTTTCCAAATACAATAGTTCATTCACAACCCACAAATCATTTTACGAATCACGTAATATACTTTTAATTTGAATAATATATAACGGATCAATAGAAAATTTAAGAAGTGATGAGTATCCAAGCAAGTGGATTAAGGCATGGCCCTCCATCTTTACGGTCCTTGAACTTTCACATATGGCTGATGCTGCCTACTGAGTATCTTTCATCCCCGGCCACTTGACACTTTGTCCACACAATTAAGTTGCCCATTTCTTGAATTTTCTCTCGACAAGTACACTTAACCACTAAGTATACCTCCTACAGTTTGTTCATCCAATATATACTTAATCAAGAAAGGGACAACAGAAGAAGTCACACCATAATGGGTTAATTATTATAATTTAATTTTCTTGAATTAAGCTAAAAGTTCGCTCAGATAGGTCGATAAAAGATGGGACTCCACATTGTTCAATTATTTTTAAATTTGTGTCAAAATGAAAATAAAACCTATACCACCCCTTCAAATTAAATGTTACTTCAACAACCTTTTAGTATTCATAAATTTATGGTTTTCTAGCCCCCCGGGCACTTCTCCACTGATAAAGGAAGGGTTCTCTTAAGACTGGCAATTTAGAGGTCGTAGGTTCGATTCGTGGGGCTCTTGGAAGGCAAGACATATACTGGAAGTCAGGAATGTCTTGGAAGGTAAGGCGCAACGTGAGTTGGCTCACTAGGCACTTTAGCAGTTCAGTTAGAGAGGAACTCGGACCCTGGTCAGTAGGAGGCACATCCCGCAGTTTAATTGGTCTGTGTGAAGAGGGGCCGGATCATAGACCC
>NW_019254364.1:0-1190 GCF_002742605.1 Olea europaea var. sylvestris
AAAAATTTAATTTTAATCTCTACCAAATAGGGCTCAAATCCTTGATCGGTGTTGATTAAAAGTTGATAAAAATTTTAAGTAAAAATCAATAATTAATTTTAATTACACATTTTAAACGAATTAATGTAGATTTGCTCCTTGATTTGGCGACCAATTGAGGGAAGCAAATTCTCTTCCCTATTTTCTACTCGAGCCGAGCCCGTGGATTTGGATCACAAAAACCAGTGGAAAATTCCCCCTTTCCCACCCTAGATTTTGTTAAAAGCAAGGAATTTCTCCCTAGTTTTCAATCCTAACCCGAGTGGCTGATGGGTGTCGTGGGAGGTAGATTGGTGGGGAAGATGATTTTTATTTTTTTTCTTGAACTACTTTTCTAGTTTTTATTTATTTTTAATTGTTTTAATCAGTAATTTTTAAATGTTTTCATTAAAATGGTTAAATACAGTCAATTGAGAGAAATTTTTGTCAGCTGACAATCCTTTTAACAAAAATCATTCACTGTCCTTCGGGAGCACGCTTATTAAAAGATTTGGAATGCAATCCCGCTATATACAAGATAAAAACTACTGAATTTGTACAAAAATTGAAAAAATGCTGACGTGGCACACTTCCTAAAAAAGAGGGAAAAAAAGGCATAAAGGCAGAAATAAGGAGTCAAAATTGAATTCTTCCCCACTCCAGCCATTTTGCCCTAGCGGAGATGGATGCCTTTACACAACACCAACCAAAGCTACAACCGACCGTCGACTAACCCTCCGACAATGAAATCGACCGACACTCCAATCTCAACCTCCTCCAGCTCTTATTATCACACACAAACAACAAATCTTGATTGCCGTCTTCCATAATCTCCTTTCTTGCCACAAAAATCATCATTATCATGTTACTCAATGTAGATTTGGTAATTGCAGAATCAATCAACAAGCAGAATTTCATATACATCACCCATATTTACATAAAAGCACAGATAAATATACTGATATAAAAAAATATAATTCACATTTGTAGCCCAAAGTTAGTGACCTGAATATAATTTTAGGATAAAAAAATATGTACACACATACATGCTAAGAGAAACATAATGGAAAGAAGAGAGGTGGACAGTGGATGATTCTTATAAATAAATATCTCAACAATTGTTGAACTGGCTCCAAATAGCTACTCGGGTTGGGAGAAATGGACTCTCGGCC
>NW_019254365.1:0-1189 GCF_002742605.1 Olea europaea var. sylvestris
CGTTTTGGATTGAACTCACCACTTCGTCGTGACGTATGAGGGATTTTGGCAATTTTTCGAAAGAATGAGCACTTGCATATTTATGGACGCTTGGAGAGTCGGCGGACGAAGAATTGAGCGTAACTTTTGCACACGGTGTCCGTTTTGCGTCCATAAGTACTTTTCGGAAACGTAGGGACCGTTTTGGATTGAACTCACCACTTCGTCGTGACGTACGAGTGATTTTGGCCATTTTTCGACAGAATGAGCACTTGCATATTTAGAACGCTTGGAGAGTCGGCGGACAAAGAATTGAGCGTAACTTTTGCACATGGTGTCCGCTTTGGGCCCATAAGAACTTTTTGGAAATGTAGCGACCGTCTTGGATTGAACTAACCACTTCGTCGTGACGTATGAGGGATTTTGGTGATTTTTCAAAAGAATGAGCACTTGCATATTTGGAATGCTTGGATTGTCAGCGTACGAAGAATTGAGCGTAACTTTTACACACGGTGTCCGTTTTGGGCCCATAAGAACTTTTTGGAAATGTAGCGACCGTTTTGGATTGAACTCATCACTTCGTCATGACGTACGAGGGATTTTGGCCATTTTTTGAAAGAATGAGCACTTGCATATTTAGAACGCTTGGAGAG
Source organism: Olea europaea var. sylvestris (assembly GCF_002742605.1). Taxonomy (NCBI): domain Eukaryota; kingdom Viridiplantae; phylum Streptophyta; class Magnoliopsida; order Lamiales; family Oleaceae; genus Olea; species Olea europaea. Next base: position 633 of record NW_019254365.1, read on the forward strand.
TCAGCGGACGAAGAATTGAGCATAACTTTTGCACACGGTGTCCGTTTTGCGTCCATAAGTACTTTTTGGAAATGTAGCGACAATTTTGGATTGATCTCATCACTTCGTCGTGACGTACGAGGGATTTGGCCATTTTTCGAAAGAATGAGCACTTGCATATTTGGAACGCTTGGAGAGTCGGCGGACGAAGAATTGAGCGTAACTTTTGCACACGGTGTTCGTTTTGCGTCCATAAGTACTTTTTGGAAATGTAGCGACCATTTTGGATTCAACTCACCACTTCGTCGTGACGTACGATTGATTTTGACCACTTTTCGATGGAATGAGCACTTGCATATTTAGAACGCTTGGAGAGTCGACGGACGAAAATTGAGCGTAACGTTTGCACACGGTGTCCGTTTTGTGTCCATAAGTACTTTTTGAAAATGTAGAGACCGTTTTGGATTGAACTCATCTCTTCGTCGTGACGTATTTGGGATTTCGGACATTTTTCGAGAGAATGAGCACTTGCATATATGGAACGCTTGGACTGACAGCGTACAAAGAATTGAGCGTAA
>NW_019254366.1:0-1189 GCF_002742605.1 Olea europaea var. sylvestris
ATGTAAAAGCTAGTCTAGAATAGCCTTTTGTTGTGACTTAAATCATTTTGTTACTTTTTGCAGCCATCAACTGGAAATTCTTGGCTGGGCTCACTTATTTCTACAATTATTGGAAATCTCAAGATAACCATTAGTAATGTTCATATTAGATATGAAGATTCTGTGAGGTTTGTTTATCTGTTGTTGTTAACTGGATTTCTTATTACAACTCTTATTATTTGTTTGGTCGCTTGAATGGCTTCATATTATTGTTATGTTTTTCTGGATTCTACAAAACTCTATTGTTTGAATCACTGTTTTTCATCTTCTGTCCTTTTCTTTCTACATTTAATGATACCATGGTTTTTCAGCAATCCTGGGAATCCATTTTCTTGTGGTGTTACCTTGGCGAAGCTTGCTGCAGTGACCATGGATGAGCAGGGAAATGAAACCTTCGACACAAGTGGTGCTTTGGATAAATTGCGCAAGGTATGCTCTATGGTAGTCTTGTATGTTTGCTTTTCTAAAATTGTTCTTGGTTGGCTCTTGATACCCTTTATTTGTGATGTAGCGTATGTGGATGGTTTTTAGATTGAATGAAACAAATAGTACATCATGACAGCATCAAATAACCTTGATTCTTGGAAGTTGAGTATATAACCTGATATTAGATGTGGGGTCTGGAATTCTTTTCTTTTACTGTGTGGTGTAGTCAGAGAGATTGAACTGGCTATTTTTGTTGTATATTCTTGTGGTGCAGTGGTGGAGATTACTTTGAGCATTCAACTTGAGATTTGAACTTGTTATTGTGTTATTATTGTTATCTTGGACATGCGTGAATGCATATGACTGTCTTTTAGAATATTGGTTGCAGTGCCTTGCTGCACATTCAGTGAGAATTTTACTTGTCAAAGAAAAATGTGATATATGTAGACGTATGAAAATGTGGAGATTTGATTATGAAGAATTGTGAACCCGGGGTTTATGGGATCCATGACCGGCCCAAATCTTATATTGACCATTCCATTAATTTTGAAATGCATCCTGTTAGGATCTGGAGTGACCACTAAGATTCCAAGTTCTAATAATAATTAAGTTTGATGTCTTTGATACATAATTCTCTTCCCATGGTCGTTGTTTGTACTGGCATTAACATGTTAAGTAGTGTTTAGTGGACTTAATTAAGCATCTCTATTACTGATCACTGCAC
>NW_019254367.1:0-1189 GCF_002742605.1 Olea europaea var. sylvestris
TTCTCGATCAACCTGTCAAATTTGAGCCCATTCCGACACAGTCGCGAAAAATGACGAATTTACCCCCGGCGCGATTTTTGTTTTCTATGAACCAGTCAAATTTTAGACCATTCCGACACAGTCGCGAAAAATTACGAAATTGCACCTGGCGCGATTTTTTTTTCCGATAAACCTGTCAAATTTTAGCCAATTCCGACACAGTCGCGAAAAATGACGAAATTGCCCCCGACGCGATTTTTGTTCCCGATCAATCTGTCAAATTTGAGCCCATTCCGACACAGTAGCGAAAAATGACGAAATTGCCCCAGGCGCGGTTTTTGTTCACGATCTACCTGTCAAATTGGAGCCAATTCCGACACAGTCGCGAAAAATGACGAATTTGCCCCCGGCGCGATTTTTGTTTCCTATCGACCAGTCAAATTTTAGCTCATTCCGACACAGTCGCGAAAAAAGACGAAATTGCCCCCGGCGCGATTTTTTTTTCTGATCAACCAGTTAAATTTTAGCTCATTCCGACAAAGTCGCGAAAAATGACGAATTTGCCCTCGGCTCGATTTTTGTTTCTGATCAACCAGTCAAATTTTAGCTCATTCCGACAAAGTCGCGAAAAATGACGAATTTGCCCTCGGCTCGATTTTTGTTTCTGATCAACCAGTCAAATTTTAGCCCATTCCGACACAGTCGCGAAAAAAGACGAAATTGCGTTAGGCGCGATTTTTATTTCCGATCAACCTGCCAAATTTCAGCACATTCCGACATATTCGCGAAAAATGACTAAATTGCCCCTGGCTCGATTTTTGTTTCCGATCAACCAGACAAATTTTCGACCATTCCGACACCATCATAAAATGACGAAGTTGTCCCTTGCGCAGTTATTGTTTTCGATCAACCTGTCAAATTTTAGCTCATTCCGACACCGTCGCGAAAAATGACGAAATGGCGCACGGCGCGATTTTTGTTCCCGATCAACCTGTCAAATTTGAGCCCATTTCGACACCATTGCAAAAAATGACGAAATTGCCCCCGGGGCGGTTTTTGTTTCCGATCAACCTGTCAAATTTTAGCCCATTCCGACACAGTCGCGAAAATGACGAAATTGCCCCCGTCGCGGTTTTTGTTTCCGATCAACCTGTCAAATTTTAGCCCATTCCGACACAGTCGCGAAAAATGACGAAATGGCCCCTGGCGC
>NW_019254368.1:0-1189 GCF_002742605.1 Olea europaea var. sylvestris
CCACTTTTCATTGGCTCGATTCCAATCGAATTAGACTAGCAATTCACCAAAAATGAACAAAGCCGAAGTTATCATGAAATCAAAACCAATTATCATTGGCCCGATTCCAATCGAATTAGACTAGCAATTTACCAAAAACGATCAACCCGAAGTTATCATGAAATCAAAAACCACTATCCATTGGCTTGATTCCAATCCAATTAGACTAACATTTCGCCAAAAATGAACAAATTCGAAGTTATCATGAAATCAGAAACCACTTTTCATTGGATTGGTTCCGATCGAATTAGATTAGCAATTTGCCTAAAATGAACAAACCCGAAGTTATCATGAAATCAAAAACTACTTGTCGTTTGCTTGATTCCAATCAAATTAGACTTGCAATTGGCCAAAGACGAGCAGACCCGACGCTATCATGAAATCAAAAACCACTTTTCAATGGCTTGATTCCAATCGAATTAGATTGGCATTTCTCAAAAAATGAACAAACCGGAAGTTACCATGAAATCAAAAGCCACCTTTCATTGGCTTGATTCCAATTGAATTAGACTAGCAATTCGCGTAAAACGAACAAAATCGAAGTTATCATGAAATCAAAACCACTTTTCATTAGCTCAATTCCAATCGAATTAGACTAGCAACTAGCTGAAAACCATCAAACACGAAGTTATCTTGAAATCAAAAACCACTTTTTATTTGCCCAATTCCAATCGAATTAGACTTGCAACTCGCCTAAAACGAAGAGACCCGAAGTTATCATGAAATCGAAAGCGACTTTTCATTGGCTTGATTCCGATCGAATTAGACTATCAATTCGCCAAAAATGAACAAACACGAAGTTATCATGAAATCAAAGCCACTTTTCATTTACTCGATTCCAATCGAATTAGACTAGCAATTTGCTAAAGATGAACAAACTCGACGTTATCATGAAATCAAAAACCACTTTTCATTTGCTCGTATCCAATTGAATTAGACTAGTAATTAGCCGAAATCAATCAAACCCGAAGTTACCATGAAATCAAAAACAACTTTTCATTGGCTCGATTCCAATCGAATTAGACTAGCAACTCACCTAAAACGAACAAACTGGAAGTTATCATGAAATCGAAAGCCACTTTGCATTGGCTCGATTCCAATGGAATTAGACTGACAATTTGCCAAAAAACGAACAAACTTGAAGTTATCA
>NW_019254369.1:0-2424 GCF_002742605.1 Olea europaea var. sylvestris
CCCCAGTCCAATTTCGCGCGCTGTTTCCAATCAACCTGTCAAATTTCGGTCGATTTCGACACCGTCGCGACAAATGACCAAATTGCCCATGGTGCGGTTTTTATTTGTTAATTTTCTATCCAGCACTTCTTCAACCTGATATAATTAATACGGAAACTAATTATTCAAAAGCCCAAATGAAGGAGTTTGGGTAAAATCCTGTGATCCCGGGTCTGTGCCCCGAGTCCGATTTCGTGGGCTTTTTCCATTCAACCTGTCGAATTTTGGCCCATTTCGACACCGTCACGGCCAATGAACTAATAGCTCCTGGTGCGGTTTTGCTTTGTTAATTTTCTGTCCCGCACTTCTTCAACCTGACATAATTAATAAGGAAATTAATTATTCGGAAGACCAAGCGAAAGAATTTAGCTAAAATCCTGTGATCTTGGGTCTGTGCCTTGAGTTCAATTTTGCAGGCCGTTTTCAATCAACCAATTAAATTTCGGCCCATTCCGACACCGTCTCAAAAAATGACAAAATTGCCCCTGATGCGGTTTTGCTTTGTTAATTTTCTGTCCAACACTTCTTCAACCAGACATAATTAATAAGGAAATTAATTATTCGGAGGCCCAAACAATGGAATATGGCTAAAGTCCCCTGATCCCGAGTCTGTGCCCCTTGTTCAATTTCACAGGCCGTTTTCCAGTTAACCTGCCAAATTTCGGCCAATTCCGACATCGTCGTGAAAAATAACGAAATTGCCCCCGGAGTGGTTTTGCTTTGTTAATTTTCTATCCTGCAGTTCTTCAACCTAACTTAATTAATAAGGAAATTAAGTATTCGAAGGCCCAAACGAAGGAATTTGGCTAAAATTCCGTGATCCCGAGTCTGTGCCCTGAGTCCAATTTCGCGAGCCGTTTCCAATCAACCTTGCAAATTTTGGCCTAGTTCGACATAGTCGCGACAAATGACAAAATTGCCCTTGGTGTGGTTTTTCTTTATCAATTTTCTGTCCAGCACTTCTTCAACCTGACATAATTAATACCGAAATGAATTATTCGGAGGCCCAAACGAGGAAATTTGGCTAAAATCTCGTGATCCCAGGTCTATGCCCTGAGTCCAATTTCTCTGGCCGTTTCCAATCAACCTGCCAAATTTTGGCCCATTCGGACACCGTCGCGACAAATGACAAAATTTCCCCTGGTGCGATTTTGCTTTGTTAATTTTCTGTCCAGCACTTCCTCAACCTGACATAATTAATAAGGAAATTAATTATTCGGAGGCCCAACAAAGGAATTTGGCTAAAATCCCATGATCCCAGGTCTGTGCCCCAGGTCCAATTTCACGAGCCGTTTCCAGTCAACTTACCAAATTTCGGTCCATCTCGACACCGTCGCGTCAAATGACAAAATTGCCCCTGGTGTGGTTTTACCTTGTTAATTTTCCGTCCGGCACTTCTTCAACCTGACATAATTAATAAGGAAATTAATTATTCGGGGGCCCAAACGATGGAATTTGGCTAAAATCCTGTGATCCCAGGTTTGCGCCCCGAGTCCAATTTCGCGGGCCGTTTCCAATCAGCTAGCCAAATTTCGGCCCATTCTGACATTGTTACGACAAATGACAATATTGCCCCTGGTGTGGTTTTGTTTTGTTAATTTTCTGTCCGACACTTCTTCGACCTGACATAATTAATAAGGAAATTAATTATTAGGAGGCCCAAACGAAGGAATTTGGTTAAAATCCTGTGATCTCGAGTCTGTGCCCCGAGTCCAATTTCGCAGGCCGTTTCCAATCAACCTATCATATTTCGACCCTTTCCGAGACCGTCGTGAAAAATGACAAAATTGCCCCTGGTGCGGTTTTTCTTTGTTAATTTTATGTCTGGCACTTCTTCAACCTGACATAATTAATGAGGAAATTAATTATTCGGAGTGCAACGAAGGAATTTGGCTAAAATCCCTTGATCCCAAGTCTGTGCCCCAATTCCAATTTCACGGGCCGTTTCCAATCAACCTACCATATTTAGGCCCATTCCGACACCATCACGAAAAATGACAAATTTGCCCCTGGTGCAGTTTTGCTTTGTTAATTTTCTGTCTAGCACTTCTTCAACTTGACATAATTAATAAGGAAATTAATTATTCCGAGGCCCAAAAGAAGGAATTTGGCTAAAATCCCGTGATCCCGGGTCTGTGCCCTGAGTCCAATTTCGCTGGACGTTTCTAGGCAACCTGCCAAATTTCGGCCCATTCCGACACTGTCGCAAAAAATGACAAAATTGCCCCTGGTGTGGTTTTGCTTTGTTAATTTTCTGTCCAACACTTTGTCGACCTGACATAATTAATAAGGAAATTAATTATTTGGAGGCCCAAACGATGGAATGTGGCTAAAATCCCACGATCCCAGGTCTGTGCCCCATGTCCAATTTCGCGGGCCGTTTCC
>NW_019254369.1:5236-14999 GCF_002742605.1 Olea europaea var. sylvestris
TTTGTTAATTTTCTGTCCAACACTTCTTCAACCTGACATAATTAATAAGGAAATTAATTATTCGGAGGCCCAAACGAAGGAATGGGGCTAAAATCCCGTGATCTTGGGTCTGTGCCCCGAGTCCAATTATGTGAGCCATTACCAGCCAACCTACCAAATTTCGGCCCATTCCGACACCGTCGTGAAAAATGTCAAAATTGCCCCTAGTGTGGTTTTGCTTTGTTATATTTCTGTCCAACACTTCTTCAATGTGACATAATTAATAAGGAAATTAAGTATTCGGAAGCCCAAACGAACGAATTTGGCTGAAATTCTGTGATCCAGGGTCTGTGCCCCGAGTCCAATTTCGCGGGCCGTTTCCAATCAACCTGCCAAATTTCGGCCAATTTCGACTCCATCTTGACAAAGGACAAAATTGCCCCTGGTGCGGTTTTTCTTTGTTAATTTTCTGTCCAGCACTTCTTCAGCCTGACATAATTAATACGGAAATTAATTATTCGGAGGCCTAAAGGAAGGAGTTTGGCTAAAATCCCGTGATCCTGGGTCTGTGCCCCGAGTCCAATTTCGCGGGCCATTTACAATCAACCTGCCAAATTTCTGCCCATTCCAACACCGTCGTGACAAATGACAAAATTGCCCCCGATGCGGTTTTGCTTTGTTAATTTTTTGTCCAACACTTCTTCAACCTAACATAATTAATAAGAAAATTAATTATTCGGAGGCCCAAACGAAGAAACTTGGCTAAAATGCCGTGATCCTAGGCCTGTGCCACGAGTTCAATTTCGCAGGCCATTTCAAATCAACTTGCCAAATTTCGGCCCATTCCGACACCGTCGCAAAAAATGACAACGTTTTCCCTAGTGCGGGTTTGCTTTGTTTATTTTCTGTCCAGTACTTCTTCGACCTGACATAATTAATAAGGAAATTAAGTATTCGAAGGCCCAAACGAAAGAATTTAGCTAAAATTCCATGGTCCCAGGTCTGTGCCCCGAGTCCAATTTCGCGGGCCGTTTCCAATCAACTGGCCAAATTTTGGCCTGTTCAGACACCATCGCGACAAATGACAAAATTTCCCTTGGTACGGTTTTTCTTTGTTAATTTTTCGTCCAACACTTCTTCATCCTGACATAATTAATAAGGAAATGTATTATTCAGAGGCCCAATTGAACGAATTTGGCTAGAATCCCATGATCCCGAGTCTGTTCCCCGAGTCCAATTTTACGGGCCGTTTCCAATCAACCTGCCAAATTTTGGTCGATTTTGACACCGTCGTGACAAATGACAAAATTGCCACTGGTGCGATTTTTTTTGCTAATTTTCTGTCCAATACTTCTTCAACCTGACTTAATTAATACAGAAATTAATTATTCAGAGGCCCAAACGAAGGAGTTTGGCTAGAATCCCGTGACCTCGGGTTTGTGCCCCGAGTCCAATTTCGCGGCCCATTTCCAATCAACATACCAAATTTCTACCGATTCCAACACCGTCATGGTAAATGACAAAATTGCCCCTGGTGCGGTTTTTCTTTGTCAATTTTCTGTCCAGCACTTCTTCAACCTGACATAATTAATGCGGAATTTAATTATTTGGAGGCCCAAATGAAGGAGTTCGGCTAAAATACCGTGATCCCGGGTCTGTACACCAAGTCCAATTTCGCGGGCCGTTTCTAATCAACCTGTCAAATTTTAGCCCATACCGACACCGTCGCGCCATTTGACAAAATTACCCCTGGCGCGATTTTTCTTTATTAATTTTCTATCCAACACTTCTTCAACCTGACTTAATTAATAAGGAAATTAATTATTCAGAGGCCCAAACGAAGGAATTTAGATGAAACCCCGTGACCCAGGGTCTGTTCCCAAAGTCCAATTTCGTGGGCCGTTTCCAATCAACCTGCCAAATTTCGGCCCATTCCGACACCGTCGTGAAAAATGAATAAATTGCCCCTGGTGCGGTTTTGCTTAGTTTATTCTCTGTCCAGCACTTCTTCAACCTGACATAATAAATAAGGAAATTAATTATTTGGAGGCCCAAACGAAGAAATTTGGGTAATATCCTGTGATCCCGAGTCTGTGGATCAAATAGCAATGGAGACCTTTATTCCACTAGTTAGACCTTTCATTGATATAGATTCTCTATTCCTAATTGCCGTGACACGTAAAATACTAGAAAATAGGAAAATTTCTGGAAAGAAAATGAAAATATCCCTTCGGTCTATGATACATTTTCATAAATGGGAGAAAATCCGGATCAACTGAGTCCAATTTCGCTGGCCGTTTCCAATCAACCTTCCAAATTTCAGCCCATTCCGACACCGTCGCACCAAATGACAAAATTAACCTTGGTACGATTTTTCTTTGTCAATTTTTTGTCCAACACTTCTTTAACCTGACATAATTAATAAGGAAATTAAGTATTCGGAGGCCCAAACGAAGGAATTTGGTTAAAATTCCGTGATCCCGGAGCTGTACCCTGAGTCCAATTTCGAGGGCTGTTTCCAATCATCTTGCCAGATTTCGACTGATTTCGACACCGTCATGACAAATAACAAAATTGCCCCCGGTGCGATTTTGCTTTGTTAATTTTTTGTCCGGCACCTCTTCAATCTAACATAATTAATAGGGAGATTAGTTATTCGGAGGCCCAAACGAAGGAATTTGGGTAATATCCCGTGACCCCGGGTCTATTCCCCGAGTCCAATTTCGCGGGCCATTTCCAGTCAACCTTCCAAATTTTGGCCCATTCCAACACCATCGCGCCAAATGACAAAATTAACCCTGGTGCGATTTTTCTTTGTTAATTTTCTGTCCAACACTTCTTCAACCTGACATAATTAATACAGAAATTAATTATTTGGAGGCCCAAACGAAGGAGTTTGGCTAAAATCTCGTGATCCCGGGTTTGTGCCCTGAGTCCAATTTTGCAGGCCGTTTCCAATCAATCGGCCAAATTTTGGCACATTTCGACACCAACGCGACAAATCATAAAATTGCCCCTAGTGCGGTTTTTCTTTGTTAATTTTCTGTCCATCACTTCAACCTGACAAAATTAATAAGGAAATTAATTATTCGGAGGCCCAAACGAAGGAATTTGGCTGAAATTTCGTGATCCTGGGTCTGTGCCCCGAGTCCAATTTCGCGGGCCGTTTCCAAACAACTTTCCAAATTTCGACTGATTTCGATACCGTTGTGACAAATGACAAAATTGCCCCTGGTGCAGTTTTTCTTTGTTAATTTTCTGTTCAGCACTTCTTCAACCTGACATAATTAATACGGAAATTAATTATTCGGAGGCCAAAACGAAGGAGTTTGGCTAAAATCCCGTGATCCTGGTTCTGTGCCCCGAGTCCAATTTCGCAGGCCATTTCCAATCAACCTGCCAAATTTCAGCCCATTCTGACACCGTTGCGAAAAACAACAAAATTGCTACCGGTGCAATTTTGCTTTGTTAATTTTTTGTCCAACATTTCTTCAACTTGACATAATTAATAAGGAACTTAATTATTCGGAGGGTAAAATGAAGGAACTTGGCTAAAATCCCATGACCCCGGGTCTGTGCCTCGAGTCCAATTTCGCCGGCCGTTTCCAATCAACCTGCCAAATTTCAGCCCATTCCGACACCGTCGCGAAAAATGACAAAACTTCCCCTGGTGCGGTTTTGCTTTGTTTATTTTCTGTCCAGCACTTCTTCAACCTGACATAATTAATAAGGAAATTAATTATTTCGAGGCCCAAACGAAGGAACTTGGCTAAAATCCCGTGATCCCGGGTCCTTGCCACGAGTCCAATTTCGCGGGCCGTTTTCAATCAACCTGTCAAATTTCGGCCCATTCCGACACCGTCGCGAAAAATGACAAAACTTCCCCTGGTGCCGTTTTGCTTTGTTTATTTTCTGTCCAGCACTTCATCAACCTGGCATAATTAATAAGAAAATTATATATTCAGAGGCCCAAATGAAGGAATTTGGCTAAAATCCTGTGATCCCGGGTCTATTCTCCGATTCCATTTTCGCGGGCCGTCTCTAATCAACCAGCTAAATTTAGGCCGATTTTCGCACCATGGTGACAAATGACAAAATTGCCCCTGGTTGGATTTTTCTTTGTTAATATTCTATCCAGCACTTCTTCAACTTGACATAATTAATACGGAAATCAATTATTCGGAGGCCTAAACAAAAGAGTTTGGCTAAAATCCTATGATCCTGAGTCTGTGCCCCGAGTCCAATTTCACATGCTGTTTCCAATCAACCTACCAAATTTCGGCCCATTCTGACACCGTCGCGACAAATGACAAAATAGCTCCTGGTATGGTTTTGCTTTGTTAATTTTTTCTCCAACACTTCTTAAACCTGACATAATTAATAAGGAAATTAATTATTTGGAGGCCCAAACGAAGGAACTTGGCTAAAATCCCGTGATCCCGGGTCCTTGCCAAGAGTCCAATTTCGCTGGCCGTTTCCAATCAACCTACCAAATTTCGGCCCATTCCGACACCGTCGCGAAAAATGACAAAACTTCCCCTGGTGCGGTTTTGCTTTGTTTATTTTTTGTCCAGCACTTCATCAACCTGGCATAATTAATAAGGAAATTATGTATTCAGAGGCCTAAACGAAGGAATTTGGCTAAAATTTTGTGACCCCTGGTCTGTGCCCTGAGTCCAATTTCGCGGGCCGTTTCCAATCAACCTGCCAAATTTTGGCCCATTCCAACACCATCACGACAAATGACAAAATTGCTCTTGGTGCGGTTTTTCTTTGTTAATTTTCTGTCCAACACTTCTTCAATTTGACATAATTAATATAGAAATTAATTATTCGGAGGCCCAAATGAAGGAATTTGGCAAAATCCCATGATCCCGGGTCTGTGCCCCGAGTCCAATTTCGTGGACTGTTTCCAATCAACCTGCCAAATTTCGGCCGATTTCGACACCGTCTCGACAAATGACAAAATTGCCCCTCGGGCAATTTTTCTTTGTTAATTTTCTGTCCAGCACTTCTTCAACCTGACATAATTAATATGGAAATTAATTATTCGGAGGCCCAAACGAAGGAATTTGGCTGAAATTCCGTGATCTCGGGTCCGTGCCCCGAGTCCAATTTTGCGGGCCGCTTTCAATCATCCTGCCAAATTTCAGCCGATTTCGACACCAACGTGACAAATGACAAAATAGCCCCTGGAGCTATTTTGCTTTATTAATTTTCTGTCCAACACTTCTTCAACCTGCCATAATTAACAAGGAAATTAATTATTCGGAGGCCCAAACAAAGGAATTTAGCTATAATCCCTTGATCTCGGGTCTGCGCCCCGAGTCCAATTTCGCGGGCCGTTTCCAATCAACCTGCCAAATTTCGGCCCATTCCGACACCGTCGCGCCAAAAGACAAAATTACCCCTGGTGTGATTTTTCTTTGTCAATTTTCTGTCCAACACTTCTTCAACCTGACATAATTAATAAGGAAATTAAATATTCGGAGGCCCAAATGAAGGAATTTGGCTAAAATCCCGTGATCTGGGGTCTGTGCCAAAAGTCCAATTTCGCGGGCCGTTTCCAATCAACCTGCCAAATTTCGACCCATTTCGACACCGTCGCGAAAGATGAATAAATTGCCCCTGGTGTGGTTTTGCTTAGTTTATTTTCTGTCAAGCACTTCTTCAACCTGACATAATGAATAAGGAAATTAATTATTCGAAGGCCCAGATGAAAGAATTTGGGTAGTATCCCTGTGATCCCGGGTCTGTGCCCCGAGTCTAATTTCGCGAGCCATTTCCAGTCGACCTGTCAAATTTCGGCCCATTCCGACACCGTCGTGCCAAATGACAAAATTAACGCTGGTATGATTTTTCTTCGTCAATATTCTTTCCGACATTTCTTCAAGCTGACATAATTAATTAGGAAATTAAGTATTCGGAGGCCCAAACGAAGGAATTTGGCTAAAATTCCATGATCCTGGATCTGTACCCCTTTCGAGGGCCGTTTCCAATCATCTTGCCAAATTTCGACCGATTATGACACTGTCGTGACAAATGACAAAATTGCCTCTGGTGCGGTTTTGCTATGTTAATTTTCTATCCAGCACTTCTTCAACCTCACATAATTAATAAGGAAATTAATTATTCGGAGCCCCCAACGAAGGAATTTGGGTAATATCCTGTGATCTCGGGTCTGTGCCCCGAGCCCAAATTCGGAAGCCGTTTCCAATTAACCTGCTAAATTTCGACCCATTTCGACACCGTCACGACAAATGACAAAATTGCTCCTGGTGCAATTTTTCTTTGTTAATTTTCTGTCCAGCACTTCTTCAACCTGACATAAGTAATAAGAAAATTAATTATTCGGAGGCCCAAACGAAGGAGTTTGGCTAAAATCCCATGATCCCGGGTCTGTGATTCGAGTCCAATTTCGCGGGCCGTTTCTAATCAACCTGCCGAATTTCGGTCCATTCCGAGACCGTCGCGACAAATGAAAAAATTGCCCCTCGTACGGTTTTTCTTTGTTAATTTTCTATCTAGCACTTCTTCAACCCAACATAATTAATACGAAAATTAATTATTTGGAGGCCCAAACAAAGGAGTTTGGCTAAAATTTCTTGACCTCGGGTCTGTGCCTAGAGTCCAATTTCGTGGGCAGTTTCCAATCAACCGGGCAAATTTTGGCCAATTCCGACACCATCGCGACAAATGACAAAATTGCCCCTGGTACGGTTTTTCTTTGTTAATTTTTTCTCCATCACTTCTTCAACCTGACATAGTTAATAAGAAAATAAATTATTCGGAGGCCCAAACGAAGGAATTTGGCCAGACTCCCGTGATCTTGGGTCTGTGCCCCGAGTCCAATTTCGCAGGCCGTTTCCAATCAACTTGCCAAATTTCGGCCGATTTCGACACCGTCGCGACAAATGACAAAATTGCCACTGGTGCGATATTTCCTTGTTAATTTTTTGTCCAGCACTTCTTAAACCTGACAAAATTAATACAGAAATTAATTATTCGGAGGCCCAAACGAAGGAGTTTGGCTAAAATCCCATGATCCCAGGTCTGTGCCCCGAGTCCAATTTCACGAGCCGTTTCCAATCAACCTGCCAAATTTCTGCTGATTCCGATACAGTCGTGACAAATGACAAAATTGCCCTTGGTGCAATTTTTCTTTGTTTATTTTCTGTCCAGCACTTCTTCAACCTGACATAATTAATAGGAAAATTAATTATTCAGATGCCCAAACGAAGGAGTTTGGCTAAAATCCCGTGATCCCGGATATGTGCCCCGAGTCCAATTTCGCGGGCCATTTCCAGTCAACTTGTCGAATTTCGGCCCATTCCGACACCGTCGCGAAAAATGACAAAATTGCCCTTGGTGCGATTTTGCTTTTTTAATTTTCTGTCTAACACTTCTTCAACCTGACATAATTTATAAGGAAATTAATTATTCGGAGGCCCAAATGAAGGAATTTGGCTAAAATCCCGTGATCCCTGGTCTGTGCCCCGAGTTCAATTTTGTGGGCTATTTCCAATCAACCTGCCGAATTTCGGCCGATTTCGACACCGTTTCGTCAAATGACAAAAATTCCCCTGGTACGATTTTTCTTTGTTAATTTTCTGTCCAGCACTTCTTCAACCTGACATAATTAATACAGAAATTAATTATTCGGAGGCATAAATGAAGGAGTTTGGCTAAAATCCTGTGATCTTTGGTCTATGCCTCGAGTCCAATTCCACGGACCATTTCCAGTCAACCTACCAAATTTCGGCCCATTCCGACATCATCACGATAAATGACAATATTGCCCCTGGTGCAGTTTTGCTTTGATAATTTTCTGTCCAAAACTTCTTCAACCTGACATAATTAATAAGGAAATTAATTATTTGGAGGCCTAAACGAAGGAATCTGGCTAAAATCCCGTAATCCCGTGTTTGTGTCCCGAGTCCAATTTCACTGGCCATTTCCAATCAACCTGTCAAATTTCGGCCCACTCCGACACCGTCGCGACAAATGACAATATTGCCCCTGGTGCGGTTTTGCTTCGTTAATTTTCTGTCCAGAACTTCTTCAACCCGACATAATTAATAAGGAAATTAATTGTTCGAAGGCCCAAACGAAGGAATTTGGCTAAAATCCCGTGATCCCGGGTCTATTCCCTGAGTCCAATTTCGCAGGCCGTTTCCAATCAACTTGTCAAATTTCGTCCCATTCCGACACCGTCACGAAAAATGACAAAATTTCCCCTGGTGCCGCTTTGCTTTGTTAATTTTTTGTCCAACACTTCTTCAACCTGACATAATTAATACGAAAATTAATTTGTCGGAGGCCCAAACGAAGGAGTTTGGCTAAAATCCCGTGATCCAGGGTCTATGCCACGAGTCTAATTTCGCGGGCCGTTTCCAACCAACCTACCAAATTTCGTCCCATTCCGACACCGTCGCGAATGACAAAATTGCCCCTGTTGCGATTTTGCATTGTTAATTTTCGGTCCAACACTTTTTCAACCTAACATAATTAATAAGGAAATTAATTATTCGGAGGCCCAAATGAAGGAGTTTGGCTAAAATTCCGTGATCCCGGGTCTGTGCCCCGAGTCCAATTTCGCAGGCCGTGTCCAATCAACTTGCCAAATTTCGGCCCATTACGACACAGTTGCGAAAAATATCAAAATTACCCCTGGTGCGGTTTTGCTTTGTTAATTTTTGGTCCAGTACTTCTTCAACCTGACATAATTATTACGGAAATTAATTATTTGGAGGCCCAAACGAATGAGTTTGGCTAAAATCACGTGATCCTGGGTCTGTGCCCCGAGTCCAATTTCGCGGGCCGTTTCCAATCAACCTACCAAATTTTGTCCCATTTCGACACCGTCGCGACGAATGACAAAATTGCCCCAGGTGCGGTTTTTCTTTTTTAATTTTTTGTCCAACACTTCTTCAACCTGACATAATTAATACGTGTGCCCCGAGTCCAATTTCGCGGGCCGTTTCCAATCAACCTACCAAATTTTGTCCCATTTCGACACCGTCGCGACGAATGACAAAATTGCCCCAGGTGCGGTTTTTCTTTTTTAATTTTTTGTCCAACACTTCTTCAACCTGACATAATTAATACGGAAATTAATTATTCGGAGGCCCAAACAAATGAGTTTGGCTAAAATCCCGTGATCCCGGGTTTGTGCCCCGAGTCCAATTTCGCGGGACGTTTCCAACTAACCTACCAAATTTTGGCCCATTCTGACACCGTCGCAACAAGTGACAATATTGTCCCAGGAGCATATTTCTTTGTTAATTTTTTGTCCAATACTTCTTCGACCTGAATTATTAATGAGGAAAGTAATTATTCGGAGACCCAAACGAAGGATTTTGGCTAAAATCCCGTGATCCTGGGTCTGTGCCTCAAGTCCAATTTCAAGGGCCATTTCAAATCAACCTATCAAATTTTGGCCGATTTCGACACCGTTGCGACAAATGACAAAATTGCCCCAGGTGCGGTTTTTCTTTGTTAATTTTCTGTCCAGCACTTCTTCAACCTGACATAATTAATACGGAAATTAATTATTCGGAGGCCCAAACAAAGATGTTTAGCTAAAATCCCGTGATCCCGGGTCTGTGCCCAGAGTCCAATTTCGCGGGCCGTTTCCAACCAACCTGCAAAATTTCGGCAATCCGACACCGTCGTGACAAATGACAATATTGCCCCCGGTGCATTTTTCTTTGTTAATTTTCTATCCAACACTTCTTCAACCTTACATAATTAATAAAGAAATTAATTATTCGGAGGCCCAAAC
>NW_019254369.1:16387-26737 GCF_002742605.1 Olea europaea var. sylvestris
GTGATCCCGGGTCTGTGCCCCGAGTCCAATTTCGCAGGCCGTTTCAAATCAACCTGCCAAATTTTGGCCGATTTCGACACCGTTGCGACAAATGACAAAATTGCCCCTGCGCTGTTTTCTTTGTTTAATTTTCTGTCCAACACTTCTTCAACCTGACATAATTAATACGGAAATTAATTATTTGGAGGCCCACACAAAGAAGTTTGGCTAAAATCATTGATCCCGGGTCTGTGCCCCAAGTCCTATTTCGCAGGCCGTTTCCAATCAACCTGCCAAATTTCGGCCCATTCCGACACCATTGCGATAAATGACAATATGGCCTTTGGTACGGGTCTGCTTTGTTAATTTTTTGTCCGGCACTTCTTCAACCTGACATAAATAATAACGAAATTAATTATTCGGAGGTCCAAATGAAGGAATTTGGCTAAAATCTCGTGATCCCGGGTCTGTGCCCCGAGTCCAATTTCGCGGGCCATTTTCAATCAACATGCCAAATTTTGGCCCATTCCAACACCGTTGCGAAAAATGACAAAATTGCCCTTGGTGCAGTTTTTCTTTGTTAATTTTCTGTCCCGCAATTCTTCAACCTGACATAATTAATAAGGAAATTATTTATTCGGAGGCCCAAAAAAATGAATTTGGCTAAAATCCCCTGATACCGGGTCTGTGCCACGAGTCCAATTTCACGGGCCGCTTCCAATCAACCTTCCAAATTTTGGCCCATTCCGACACCGTCACGAAAAATGACAAAATTGTCCCTGGTACGATTTTGCTATGTTAATTTTCTGTCCAACACTTCTTCAACCTAAAATAATTAATAAGGAAATTAATTATTTGGAGGCCCAAACGAAGGAACTTGGCTAAAAGCCCTTGATCTCGGGTCTGTGCCCCGAGTCCAATTTCGCAGGCCGTTTCAAATCAACCTGCCAAATTTTGGCTCATTCCAAAATCGTCGCGATAAATGACAATATTACCTCTGGTGCGGTTTTTCTTTGTTAATTTTCTGTCCAGCACTTCTTCAACCTGACGTAATTAATAAGGAAATTAATTATTCGGAGGGCCGAACGAAGGAATTTGGCTAAAATCTTGTGATCCCGGGTCTGTTCCCCAAGTCCAATTTCGAATTTTCTGTCCAACACTACTTCAACCTGACATAATTAATGAGGAAATTAATTATTTGGAGGCCCAAACGAAGGAATTAGCTAGAATCCCGTGATCCCGGGTCTATGCCCCGAGTCCAATATTGCAGGCCATTTCCAATCAACCCGCCAAATTTTGGCCCATTCCTACACCGTCGCAACAAATGACAAAATTGCCCCTGGTGCGGTTTTGCTTTGTTAATTTTCTGTCCAGCACTTCTTCAACCTGACTTAATTAATACGAAAACTAATTATTCGGAAGCCCAAACGAAGGAGTTTGGCTAAAATCCTGTGATCCCGGGTCTGTGCCCCGAGTCCAATTTCGCAGGCCGTTTCAAATCAACCTGCCAAATTTTGGCCGATTTCGACACCGTTGCGACAAATGACAAAATTGCCCCTGCGCTGTTTTCTTTGTTTAATTTTCTGTCCAACACTTCTTCAACCTGACATAATTAATACGGAAATTAATTATTTGGAGGCCCACACAAAGAAGTTTGGCTAAAATCATTGATCCCGGGTCTGTGCCCCGAGTCCTATTTCGCAGGCCGTTTCCAATCAACCTGCCAAATTTCGGCCCATTCCGACACCATTGCGATACATGACAATATGGCCTTTGGTACGGGTCTGCTTTGTTAATTTTTTGTCCAGCACTTCTTCAACCTGACATAAATAATAACGAAATTAATTATTCGGAGGTCCAAATGAAGGAATTTGGCTAAAATCTCGTGATCCTGGGTCTGTGCCCCGAGTCCAATTTCTCGGGCCATTTCCAATCATCCAGCCAAATTTCAGCCGATTTCGACACCGTCGCGACAAATGACAAAATTACCCCTGGTCCGATTTTTCTTTGTTAATTTTCTGTCACACACTTCTTCAACCTGACATAATTAATAAGGTAATTAATCATTCGGAGGCCCAAACGAAGAAATTTGGCTAAAATCCCGTGATCCCAGGTCTGTGCCCCGAGTCCAATTTCACAGGCCGTTTCCAATCAACCTGTTATATTTCGGGCCGTTTCGACACCGTCACGAAAAATGACAAAATTACCCTTGGTTCGGTTATGCTTTGTTAATTTTCTGTCCAACACTTCTTCAACCTGACATAATTACTTAGGAAATTAATTATTCGGAGGCCCAAATGAAGGAAGTTGGCTAAAATCCCGTGATCTCGGGTCTATGCCCCAAGTCCAATTTCGCATGTCGTTTCCAATCAACCTGCCAAATTTCGACCGATTTCGACACCGTCGCGACAAATGACAATATTGCCCCTGGTGCGATTTTTCTTTGTTAATTTTCTGTCCAGCACTTCTTCAACCTGACGTAATTAATACGGAAATTAATTATTCGGAGGCCCAAATGACGGAATTTGGCTAAAAAACCCATGATCCCGGGTCTGTGCCTCGAGCCCAATTTCGCAGGCCGTTTCTAATCAACCTACCAAATTTCGGCCCATTCCGACAACGTCGCGACAAATGACAATATTAACTCTGGTGCGTTTCTACTTTGTTAATTTTCTGTCCGGCACTTCATCAACCTGACGTAATTAATAAGGAAATTAATTATTCTGAGTGCCAAACGAAGGAATTTGGCTAAAATCCCGTGATCCAGAGTTTGTGCCCCAAGTCCAATTTCATGGGCCGTTTCCAATCAACCAACCAAATTTCGGTCGATTTCGACACCGTCGTGACAAATGACAAAATTGTCCCTGGTGCGATTTTTCTTAGTTAGTTTTCTGTCCAGCACTTCTTCCACCGGACATAATTAATACGGAAATTAATTATTCGGAGGCCCAAATGAAGGAGTTTGGCTAAAATCCCGTGATCCCAGGTCTGTGCCCAGAGTCCAATTTCCTGGGCTGTTTCCAACCAACCAACCAAATTTCAGCCCATTCCGACACCGTCGCGACAAATGACAATATTGCCCCTGGTGCATTTTTCTTTGTTAATTTTCTATCCAACACTTCTTCAACCTTACATAATTAATAAGGAAATTAATTATTCGAAGGCCCAAATGAAGGAATATGGCTAAAATCCCATGATCCAGGGCCTATGCCCCGAGTCCAATTTCGCGGGCCGTTTTCTATCAACATACCAAATTTCGGCCCATTTTGACACCGTCGCGACAAATAACAATATCGCCCCTGGTGCAGTTTTGCTTTGTTAATTTTCAGTCCAACACTTCTTCAACCTAACATAATTAATAAGGAAATTAATTATTCGGAGGCCCAAACGAAGTAATTTGGCTAAAATCACGTGATCCAGAGTTTGTGCCCCAAGTCCAATTTCATGGGCCGTTTCCAATCAACCTGCCAAATTTCGGCCCATTTCGACACCGTCGCGACGAATGACAAAATTGCCTCTGGTGCGATTTTTCTTTGTTAATTTTCTGTCCAACACTTCTTCAACCTGACATAATTAATGCGGAAATTAATTATTTGGAGGCCCAAACGAATGAGTTTGGCTAAAATCTCATGATCCCGGGTCTGTGCCCCGAGTCTAATTTCACAGGCCATTTCCAGCCAACCTACCAAATTTCAGCCCATTCCGACACCGTCGCGACAAATGACAGTATTGCCCCAGGTGCATTTTTCTTTGTTAATTTTTTATCCAACACTTCTTCAGCCTGACATAATTAATAAGGAAAGTAATTATTCGGAGGCCCAAATGAAGGAATTTGTCTAAAATCCCGTGATCCTGGGTCGGTTCCTCATTTCCAATTTCCTGAGCCGTTTCAAATCAACCTGTCAAATTTTGGCCGATTTCGACACCGTTGCGACAAATAATAAAATTGCCCCTAGTGAGGTTTTTCTTTGTTAATTTTCCGTCCAGTACTTCTTCAACTTGACATACTTAATAAGAAAATTAATTATTCGGAGGCCCAAACGAAGGAATTTGGCTAAAGTCGTGTGATCCCGGGTCTATGCCCCGAGTCCAATTTCGCTGGCCATTTCCAATCAACCTGCCGAATTTCGGCCCATTCCGACACCGTCGCGACCAATGACAAAATTACCCCTGTGCGGTTTTGCTTTGTTAATTTTCTGTCCAACACTTCTTCAACCTTACATAATTAATAAGGAAATTAATTATTCGGAGGCCCAAACAAATGAGTTTGGTAAAATCCCATGATCTCGGGTCTGTGCCCCAAGTCTAATTTCGTTGGCCGTTTCCAACCAACCTACCAAATTTCGGCCCATTCCGACACCGTCGCAACAAATGACAATATTGCCCCTGGTGCATTTTTCTTTGTTAATTTTTTGTCCACCACTTCTTCAACCTGACATAATTAATAAGGAAAGTAACTATTCGGAGGCCCAAATGAAGGAATTTGGCTAAAATCCTGTGATCCCGGGCCTGTGCCCCAAATCCAATTTCGCTGGCCTTTTCCAATCAACCTGTCAAATTTCGGCCCATTCCGATACTGTCGCGAAAAATGACAAAATTGCCCCTGGTGCGATTTTACTTTGTTAATTTTCTGTCCAACACTTCTTCAACCTGACATAATTAATAGGAAAATTAATTATTCGGAGGCCCAAACGATGGAGTTTGGCAAAAATCCCTGATCCTGGGTCTGTACCCCGAGTCCAATTTCGCGGGAGGTTTCTAATCAACCTGTCAAATTTCGGCCCATTTCGACACCGTCGTGACAAATGACAAAATTACCCTTGGTGCAGTTTTTCTTTGTTAATTTTCTATCCAGCACTTCTTCAACCTAACATAATTAATAGGAAAATTAATTATTCGGAGGCCCAAACGATGGAGTTTGGCAAAAATCCCTGATCCTGGGTCTGTACCCCGAGTCCAATTTCGCGGGAGGTTTCTAATCAACCTGTCAAATTTCGGCCCATTTCGACACCGTCGTGACAAATGACAAAATTACCCTTGGTGCAGTTTTTCTTTGTTAATTTTCTATCCAGCACTTCTTCAACCTAACATAATTAATAGGAAAATTAATTATTCGGAGGCCCAAACGATGGAGTTTGGCAAAAATCCCTGATCCTGGGTCTGTACCCCGAGTCCAATTTCGCGGGAGGTTTCTAATCAACCTGTCAAATTTCGGCCCATTTCGACACCGTCGTGACAAATGACAAAATTACCCTTGGTGCAGTTTTTCTTTGTTAATTTTCTATCCAGCACTTCTTCAACCTAACATAATTAATAGGAAAATTAATTATTCGGAGGCCCAAACGATGGAGTTTGGCAAAAATCCCTGATCCTGGGTCTGTACCCCGAGTCCAATTTCGCGGGAGGTTTCTAATCAACCTGTCAAATTTCGGCCCATTTCGACACCGTCGTGACAAATGACAAAATTACCCTTGGTGCAGTTTTTCTTTGTTAATTTTCTATCCAGCACTTCTTCAACCTAACATAATTAATAGGAAAATTAATTATTCGGAGGCCCAAACGATGGAGTTTGGCAAAAATCCCTGATCCTGGGTCTGTACCCCGAGTCCAATTTCGCGGGAGGTTTCTAATCAACCTGTCAAATTTCGGCCCATTTCGACACCGTCGTGACAAATGACAAAATTACCCTTGGTGCAGTTTTTCTTTGTTAATTTTCTATCCAGCACTTCTTCAACCTAACATAATTAATAGGAAAATTAATTATTCGGAGGCCCAAACGATGGAGTTTGGCAAAAATCCCTGATCCTGGGTCTGTACCCCGAGTCCAATTTCGCGGGAGGTTTCTAATCAACCTGTCAAATTTCGGCCCATTTCGACACCGTCGTGACAAATGACAAAATTACCCTTGGTGCAGTTTTTCTTTGTTAATTTTCTATCCAGCACTTCTTCAACCTAACATAATTAATAGGAAAATTAATTATTCGGAGGCCCAAACGATGGAGTTTGGCAAAAATCCCTGATCCTGGGTCTGTACCCCGAGTCCAATTTCACAGGTCGTTTCTTCAGCCTGACATAATTAATAGGAAAATTAATTATTCGGAGGCCCAAACGATGGAGTTTGGCAAAAATCCCTGATCCTGGGTCTGTACCCCGAGTCCAATTTCACAGGTCGTTTTCAATCAACTTGCCAAATTTCGGCCCATTCCGACACCGTCGCGACAAATGACAATATGGCCTTTAGTGCGGTTTTGCTTTGTTAATTTTCTATCCAGCACTTCTTCAACCTGACAGAAATAATAACGAAATTAATTATTCGGAGGTCCAAATAAAGGAATCTAGCTAAAATCACGTGATCCCAGGTCTGTGCACTGAGTCCAATTTCTCGGTCCATTTCCAATCAACCAACCAAATTTCGGCCGATTTCGACACCGTCGCGACAAATGACAAAATTACCCCTGGTGCGATTTTTTTTTGTTAATTTCTGTCCAACACTTCTTCAACCTGACATAATTAATAAGGAAAATAATCATTCGGAGGTCCAAACGAAGGAATTTGGCTAAAATCCCGTGATCCCGGGTCTGTGCCCCGAGTCCAATTTCGCAGGCCGTTTCCAATCTACCTGTTATATTTCGGCCCATTTCGACACCGTCGCAAAAAATAACAAAATTATCCCTGGTTCAGTTATGCTTTGTTAATTTTCTGTCCAACACTTCTTCAACCCGACATAATTACTAAGGAAATTAATTATTCGGAGGCCCAAATGAAGGAACTTGGCTAAAATCCCGTGATTCCGGGTCTGTGCCCCAAGTCCAATTTTGTGGGCCGTTTCCAATCAACATGCCAATTTCGGCCTATTCCGACACCATTGCGAAAATGAAAAAATTGCCCTTGGTGTAGTTTTTCTTTGTTAATTTTCTGTCCCGCAATTCTTCAACCCGACGTAATTAATAAGGAAATTATTTATTCGGAGGTCCAAAAGAAGGAATTTGGCTAAAATCCCGTGATCCCGAGCTTGTGCCCCGAGTCCAATTTCGTGGGCTACTTCCAATCAACCTTCCAAATTTCGGCCCATTTCGACACCATCGCAAAAAATGAAAAAATTGCCCTTGGTGTGGTTTTGCTTTGTTAATTTTCTGTCCAACACTTCTTCAACCTAACATAATTAATAAGAAAATTAATTATTCGGAGGCCCAAACGAAGGAAATTGGCTAAAATCCCGTGATCCTGGTTCTGCGACCCAAGTCCAATTTCGCGGGCTGTTTCCAATCAACCTGCCAAATTTCGGCTAATTCCGACACTTTCGCAACAACTGACTAAATCTCCCTGGGTGCGGTTTTTCTTTGTTAATTTTTTGTGGACACTTCTTCAACCTAACATAATTAATAAGGAAATTAATTATTCGGAGGACCAAACGAAGGAATTTGGCTAAAATTTCGTGAACCTGGGTCTATGCCCCGACTCCAATTTCGCGGGCTATTTCCAATCAACCTGCCAAATTTCGGCCCATTCTGACATCGTCGTGACAAATGAAAAAATTGCCCCTGGTGCGGTTTTGCTTCGTTAATTTTCCGTCCAGCACTTCTTCAACCTGACATAATTAATAAGGAAATTAATTATTCAGAGGCCCAAACGAAGGAAATTGGCTAAAATCCAGTGATCCTGGGTTTGTGCCCCGAGTCCAATTTTGTGGACTGTTTCCAATCAACTTGCCAAATTTCTGCCCATTCCGGCATCGTTGCGAAAAATGACAAAGTTTCCCCTGGTCCGATTTTTCTTTGTTAATTTTCTGTCCAACAATTCTTCAACCTAAAATAATTAATCAGGAAATTAATTATTCGGAGGCCCAAACGAAGGAATTTGGCTAAAATATAACGAGTCTGTGCCCCGAGTCCAATTTCGCGGGCCATTTGCAATCAACATGCCAAATTTCGGCCCATTCCAACACCGTTGTAAAAAATGACAAAATTGCCCCTGGTGCAGTTTTTCATTGTTAATTTTCTGTCCCGCAATTTTTCAACCTGACATAATTAATAAGGAAATTATTTATTCGGAGGCCCAAAAAAAGGAATTTGGCTAAAATACCCTGATACCGGGTCTGTGCCACGAGTCCAATTTCGCGGGCCGCTTCAAATCAACCTGCCAAATTTTAGCCCATTCCGACACCGTCGCGAAAAATATAAAAAAATTGCCCTTGGTACGGTTTTGCTATGTTAATTTTCTGTCCAACAATTCTTTAACCTAACATAATTAATAAGGAGATTAATTATTCGGAGGCCCAAACGAAGGAACTTGGCTAAAATCCCGTGATCCCGGGTCTGTGACCTAAGTCCAATTTCGCGGGCTGTTTCCAATCAACCTGCAAATTTCGGCCGATTCCGACACTGTCGCGACAAATGACTAAAGTTCCCCTGGTGCGGTTTTTCTTTTTTTAATTTTCTATCAACACTTCTTCAACCTGACATAATTAATAAGGAAATTAATTATTCGGATGGTCAAACGAAGGAATTTGGCTAAAATTCCGTGATCCCGAGTCTGTGCCCCGAGTCCAATTTCACAGGCTGTCCAATCAACCGGCTAAATTTCGGCCCATTCCGACACTATCGGGAAAAATGACAAAATTGCCCCCGGTGCGGTTTTTCTTAATTAATTTTCTGTCTAGCAATTCTTCAACCTGACATAATTAATCAGGAAATTAATTATTCTGAGGCCCAAATGAATGAATTTGGCTAAAATCCCGTGATCATGAGTCTGTGCCCCGAGACCAATTTAGCGGGCCGTTTCCAATCAACATGCTAAATTTCAGCCCATTCTGACACCGTTGCAAAAATTGACAAAATTGCCCCTGGTGCAGTTTTTCTTTGTTAATTTTCAGTCCCGCAATTCTTCAACCTGGCATAATTAATAAGGAAATTATTTATTCGGAGGCCCAAAAGACGAAATTTGGCTAAAATCCCGTGATCTCGGGTCTATGCCCCGAGTCCAATTTCGCGGGTTGCTTCCAATCAACCTGCCAAATTTCGGCCCATTC
This sequence comes from Olea europaea var. sylvestris, assembly GCF_002742605.1. NCBI lineage: Eukaryota > Viridiplantae > Streptophyta > Magnoliopsida > Lamiales > Oleaceae > Olea > Olea europaea. The sequence goes on from NW_019254369.1 coordinate 25,395, forward strand.
CGACACCATTGCGAAAAATGACAAAATTGCCCTGGTGCAGTTTTGCTTTGTTAATTTTCTGTCCAACACTTCTTCAACCTAACATAATTAATAAGGAAATTAATTATTTGGAGGCCCAAACGAAGGAACTTGGCTAAAATCTCGTGATCTCGGGTCTGTGCCCTAAGTCTAATTTCGCAGGCTGTTTCCAATCAACCTGCCAAATTTCGGCCGATTCCGACACTATCGCGACAAATGAGTAAAGTTCCCCTGGTGCGATTTTTCTTTGTTAATTTTCTGTCAACACTTCTTCAACTTGACATAATTAATAAGAAAACTAATTATTCATAGGCCCAAACGAAGGAATTTGGCTAAAACCTCGTGATCCCGTGTCTGTGCCCCGAGTCCAATTTTGCGGGCTGTTTCCAGTCAACTGGGCAAATTTCGGCCCATTCCGACACTATCGCGAAAAATGACAAAATTACCCCTGGTGCAATTTTGCTTCGTTATTTTTCTGGCGTTCACTTGTTCAACCTGATATACTTAATAAGGAAATTAATTATTCGAAGGCCCAAATGAAAGAATTTGGCTAAAATCCCATGATCCCGGGTCTGTGCCCCGAGTCCAATTTCGCGGGCTGTTTCCAATCAACCTGCTAAATTTCGGCCGATTTCGACACCGTTGCGACAAATGACAAAATTGCCCCTGGTGCGATTTTTCATTGTTAATTTTCTTTTCAGCACTTCTTCAACCTTACATAATTAATTATTCGGAGGCCCAAACGAAGGAGTTTGGCTAAAAACCAGAGATCTCGGGCTTGTGCCCCGAGTCCAATTTCGCACGCCGTTTCCATTCATCCAGCCAAATTTCGGCCTATTCCAACATCGTCGTGACAATTGACAGTATTGCCCCTGGTGCGGTTTTGCTTTGTTAATTTTCAGTCGAACACTTCTTCAACGTGACATATTAGTAAGAAAATAAATTATTTGGAGGCCCAAACGAAGGAATTTGGCAAAAATCCCGTGATCCCGGGTCTGTGCCCCGAGTCCAATTTCGAAGGCTATTTCCAATCAACCTGCCAAATTTTGGTTCATTCCGACACCGTCACGACAAATGACAAAATTGCCCCTTGTGCGATTTTGCTTTGTTAATTTTCTGTCCAGCACTTCTTAAACCTGACATAATTAATAAGGAAATTAATTATTCGGAGGCCAAACGAAGGAATTTGGCTATAATCCCGTGATCTTGGGTCTGTGCCCGGAGTCCAATTTCGCACGCCGTTTCCATTCATCCTGCCAATTCGGCCCATTCCGACATCGTTGCAAAAAATGAAAAAATTGCCCTTGGTGTGGTTTTGCTTTGTT
>NW_019254369.1:31904-33097 GCF_002742605.1 Olea europaea var. sylvestris
CGTCCCGACAAATGACAAAATTGCCCCTGGTGCGGATTTTCTTTGTTAATTTTTTGTCCAACACTTCTTCAACCTGACACAATTAATGAGGAAATTAATTATTCGGAGGCCCAAACGAAGGAATTTGGCTAAAATCCCATGATCCCGGGTCTGTGGCACGAGTCCAATTTCACAGGCCAATTCCAATCAACATGCCAAATTTCGGCCAATTTCGACACCATCACGAAAAATGAAAAAACTGCCCCTGGTGTGGATTTTCTTTGCTAATTTTTGGTCTAGCAATTCTTCAACCTGACATAATTAATAAGGAAATCAATTATTAGGAGGCCCAAAAGAAGGAATTTGGCTAAAATCTCGTGATCTCGGGTCTGTGCCCTGAGTCCAATTTCACGGGCCGTTTCCAATCAACATGCCAAATTTCGTCCAATTCCGACACTGTCGCGAAAAATGACAAAATTACCCCTGGTGCGGTTTTTATTTGTTAATTTTCTATCCAGCAATTCTTCAACATGACATAATTAATAAGGAAATTAATTATTCAGCGGCCCAAAAGAAGGAATTTGGCTAAAATCCCGAGATCTCAGGTCTCTGCCCCGAGTCCAATTTCACGGGCCACTTTCAATCAACCAGCCAAATTTCGGCACATTCCAACACCATCGTGAAAAATGATAAAATTGCTCCGGGTGCGATTTTGCTTGGTTAATTTTCTGTCCAACACTTCTTCAACCTAACATAGTTAATAAGGAAATTAATTATTCGGAGGCCCAAATGAAGGACTTGGCTAAAATTCCGTGATCCCGGGTCTTTGCCCCAAGTCCAATTTCGTAGGCCGTTTCCAATCAACTTGCCAAATTTCGGCCGATTCCGACACTGTCATGACAAATGACAAAAGTTTCCCTGGCGCGATTTTTTTTGTTAATTTTCTGTCCAACACTTCTTCAACTTGACATAATTAATAAGGAAATTAATTATTCGGAGGACCAAATGAAGGAATTTGGCTAAAATCCCATAATCCCGGGACTGTGCCCAGAGTCCAATTTTGTGGGCCGTTTTAGATCAACCTGCCAAATTTCGGCCTGTTCTGACATCGTCGCAACAAAAGACAAAATTGCCCCTGGTGCGGTTTTGGTTCGTTAATTTTCTGTCCTGCACTTCTTCAACATGACATAATTAATAAGGAAATTAATTATTCG
>NW_019254369.1:36810-45550 GCF_002742605.1 Olea europaea var. sylvestris
TAATATCCCGTGATCCAGGGTATGTGCCCCGAGTCCAATTTCGCGGGCCGTTTCCGATCAACTTGCCAAGTTTCGTCACATTCTGACACCGTCGCGACAAATAACAAAATTGCCTCTGGTGCGGTCTTCCTTCGTTAATTTTCGGTCCAGCGCTTCTTCAATCTGACATGATTAATAGGGAAATTAATTATTCGGAGGCCTAAACGTAGGAACTTGGCTAAAATCTAGTGATCCCTGGTCTGCGCCTTGAGTCCAATTTCGTGGGCCGTTTCCAATCAACCTGCCAAATTTTGGCCCGTTCCGACACCGTCGAAAAAAAAGAGAAAATTGCCTCAAGTGTGGTTTTGCTTCGTTAATTTTTTGTCGGCACTTCTTCAACATAACATAATTAATAAGGAAATTAATTATTCGGAGGCCTAAACGAAGGAACTTTGCTAAAAACCAGTGATCCCGAGTCAGTGCCCTGAGTCCGATTTCGCGGGCCATTTCCAATCAACCTACCAAATTTCGGCCCATTCCGACACCGTCGCAAAAAATGACAAAATTGCCCCTGGTGCGGTTTTGATTCGTTAATTTTCTGTCCAACACTTCTTCCATTCGGAGGCCCAAACGAAGGAGTTTGGCAAATATCCCGTGATCCCGGGTCTGTGCCTCGGGTCCAATTTCGCGGGTCATTTCCTATCAACCTGCAAAACTCCGACCCATTACGACACCGTCGCTCCGAATGAGAAAATTTCCCCTAGAGCGGTTTTTCTTTGTTAATTTTCTGTCCAGCACTTCATCGACCTAACATAATTAATAAGGAAATTAATTAAGTGAAGGCCCAAACGAAGGAATTTGGCCAAAATCCCGTGATCCCCGGTCTGCGCCCCGTGTCCAATTTCGGAGGCCGTTTCCAATCAACCTGCCAAATTTCAACTCATTCCGACACTGTCACAAAAAAATGACAAAATTGCCCCTAGTGTGGTTTTTCTTTGTTAATTTTCTGTCCAGCACTTCTCCAACCTGACATAATTAATAGGGAAATTAATTATTTAGAGTCCTAAACAAAGGAACTTGGCTAAAATCTCGTGATCCCGGGTCTGTGCCCCGAATCCGATTTCGCGGGCCGTTTCCAATCGACTTGCCAAATTTCAGCCCATTCCGACACCGTCGCGAAAAATGACAAAATTGCTCCTGGTGCGGTTTTGCTTTGTTAATTTTCTGTCCAACACTCCTTCAACCAAACATAATTAATAAGGAAATTAATTATTCGCAAGCCTAAACGAAGGAACTTGGCTAAAATCCAGTGATCCCAGGTTTGTGCCCCGAGTCCAATTTCGCGAGCCATTTCCAATCAACCTGCCAAATTTTGGCCATTCCGACAACGTCGCGAAAAATGACAAAATTCCCCCCGGTGCAGTTTTTCTTTGTTAATTTTCTATCTAACACTTCTTCAATCTGACATAATTAATAAGAAAATTAATTATTCGAAGGCCCAAACGAAGGAGTTTGGCTAATATCCCGTGATCCCGGGTATGTGCCCCGAGTCCAATTTCGCGGGCCGTTTCCGATCAACCTGCCAAGTTTCGTCACATTCCGACACCGTCGCGACAAATAACAAAATTGCCTCTGGTGCGGTCTTGCTTCGTAAATTTTCGGTCCAGTACTTCTTCAATCTGACATGATTAATAAGGAAATTAATTATTCGGAGGCCTAAACGAAGGAACTTGGCTAAAATCCAGTGATCCCGGGTCTGCGCCTTGAGTCCAATTTCTCGGGCCGTTTCCAATCAACCTGGCAAATTTCGGCCCGTTACGACACCGTCAAAAAAAAAAAGAGAAAATTGCCCCAAGTGTGGTCTTACTTCGTTAATTTTTTGTCGACACTTCTTCAACATAACATAATTAATAAGGAAATTAATTATTCGGAGGCCTAAACGAAGGAACTTTGCTAAAAACCAGTGATCCCGAGTCAGTGCCCCGAGTCCGATTTCGCGGGCAATTTCCAATCAACCTACCAAATTTCGGCCCATTCGGACACCGTCGCGAAAAATGACAAAATTGCCCCTGGTGCGGTTTTTCTTCGTTAATTTTCTGTCCAACACTTCTTCCATTCGGAGGCCCAAACGAAGGAGTTTGGCAAATATCCCGTGATCCCGGGTCTGTGCCTCGAGTCCAATTTCGCGGGTCATTTCCTATCAACCTGCAAAAGTCCGACCCATTACGACACTGTCGCTCCAAATGACAAAATTTCCCCTAGAGCGGTTTTTCTTTGTTAATTTTCTGTCCAGCACTTCTTCGACCTAACATAATTAATAAGGAAATTAATTAAGTGAAGGCCCAAATGAAGGAATTTGGCTAAAATCCCGTGATCCTCGGTCTGCGCACCGTGTCCAATTTCGGAGGCCGTTTCCAATCAACCTGCCAAATTTCGACTCATTCCGACACTGTCACAAAAAATGACAAAATTGCCCCTAGTGTGGTTTTTCTTTGTTAATTTTCTGTCCAGCACTTCTCCAACCTGACATAATTAATAGGGAAATTAATTATTTAGAGGCCTAAACAAAGGAACTTGGCTAAAATCTCGCGATCCCGGGTCTGTGCCCCGAGTCCGATTTCGCGGGCCGTTTCCAATCGACTTGCCAAATTTCAGCCCATTCCGACACCGTCGCTAAAAATGACAAAATTGCTCCTGGTGCGGTTTTGCTTTGTTAATTTTATGTCCAACACTCCTTCAACCAAACATAATTAATAAGGAAATTAATTATTCGAAGGCCCAAACGAAGAAATTTAGCTTAAATGCCGTGATCCTGGGTCTGTGCCCCGAGTCCAATTTCGTGGGCCGTTTCCAATCAACCCGCCAAATTTCGGCCCATTTCGACACCGTCGCAACAAATGACAAAATTGCCCCTGGTGCGGTTTTGCTTCGTTAATTTTCTGTCTTGCACTTCTTCAATCTGACATAATTAATACGAAAATTAATTATTCGGAGGCCCAAGCGAAGGAACATTGCTAAAATCCCGCGATCCCGGGTCTGTTCCCCGAGTCCAATTTCGCGGGCCGTTTCCAATCAACCTGCCGAATTTCGGCCCATTCCAACACCGTCGCAAAAAATGACAAAATTGCCCATGGTGTGGTTTTTCTTTGTTAATTTTTTGTCCAACACTTTTTCAATCTAACATAATTATTAAGGAAATTAATTAATCAGAGGCCCAAATGAAGGAATCTGGCTAAAATCTCGTGATCCGGGGTCTGCGCCCCGAGTACAATTTTGCAGGCCGTTTCCAATCAACCTGCCAAATTTCGGCCTATTCCGACAATGTCGCGAAAAATGACGAAATTGCCCCTAGTGCGATTTTTCTTTGTTAATTTTCTGTCCAGTACTTCTTCAACTAGACATAATTAAAAGGGAAATTAATTATTTAGAGGCCTAAACGAAGGAATTTCGCGAAAATCCCGTGATCCCGGGTCTTTTCCCCGAGTCCAATTTCTCGGGCCGTTTCCAATCAAACTGCCAAATTTCGATCCATTTTGACACCGTCGCGACCAATGATAAAACTGCCCATTGTACAGTTTTGCTTTGTTAATTTTCTGTCCACCACTTCTTTAACCTGACATAATTAATGAGAAAATTAATTATTCGGAGGCCCAAACAAAGGAGTTTGGCTAAAATCCCGTGATCTAGGGTCTGTGCCTCGTGTCCAATTTCACCGGTCGTTTCCAAACAACCTACCAAATTTCGGCCCATTCCGACACCGTCGCGAAAAATGACAAAATTGCCCTTGGTGCGGTTTTTCTTCGTTAATTTTCTATCTAGCAATTCTTCAACAAGACATAATTAATAAGGAAATTAATTATTTGGAGGCCCAAAAGAATGAATTTGGCTAAAATCTCGAGATCTTGGGTCTGTGCCCCGAGTCCAATTTCGCGGGCCGCTTCCTATCTGCCGACCAAATTTCGGTCCATTCCAACACCATCGTGAAAATTGACAAAAGTGCTCCTAGTGCGGTTTTGCTTTGTTAATTTTCTTTTCAGCACTCCTTCAACCAAACATAATTAATAAGGTAATTAATCATTCGGAGAACCAAACGAAAGAACTTGGCTAAAATCCTGTGATCCCGGGTCTGTGCCCCAAGGCCAATTTCGCGGGCCGTTTCCAGTCAACCTGCCAAATTTAGGCCGATTCTGACACCGTCGCGACAAATGACAAAAGTTCCCCTGGCCCGATTTTTCTTTGTTAATTTTCTGTCCAACACTTCTTCAACTTGCCATAATTAATAAGGAAATTAATTATTCGGAGGCCCAAACAGAGGAATTTGGCTAAAATCCCATGATCCCAGGTCTGTGCCCCGAGTCCAATTTCACGGGCCGTTTCCAATCAACCAGCCAAATTTTGGCCAATTCCGCCGTCGTCACGAAAAATTATAAAATTGCCCCTGGTGCTGTTTTGGTTCGTTAATTTTCTGTCCAGCATTTCTTCAACCTGACATAAATAATAAGGAAATTAATTATTTGGAGGCCCAAACAAAGGAATTTGGCTAAGATCCCGTGATCCCGGGTCTGCGCCCCGAGTCCAATTTCGCGGGCCATTTCTAATCAACCAGCCAAATTTCGGCCCATTCCGATGCCGTCGCGACAAATAACAAAATCGCCCCTGGTGCTGTTTTGCTTCGTTAATTTTCAGTCCAGCACTTCTTCAACCTGACATAACTAGTAAGGAAATTAATTATTCGAAGGCCTAAACAAAGGTGTTTGGCTAATATCCCGTTACCCCGGGTCTGTGCCCGGAGTCCAATTTCGTGGGCCGTTTGCAATCAACCTGCCAAATTTCGTCCCATTCCGACACCGTCGCGACAAATGACAAAATAGCCCCTGGTGCGGTTTTGCTTAGTAAATTTTCGGTCCAGCACTTCTTCAATCCGATATAATTAATAAGGAAATTAATTATTCAGAGGCCCAAACTAAGTAACTTGGCTGAAATCTCACGATCCCGAGTCTGTGCCTCGAGTCCAATTTCGCAAACCGTTTCCAATCGACCTGCCACATTTCGGTCCATTCCGACATCGTCCTAAAAAATGACAAAATTGCGCCTGGTGTGGTTTTTCTTTGTTAATTTTCTTCCAACACTTCTTCAATCTGATATAATTAATAAGGAAATTAATTATTCGAAGGCCCAAATGAAGGAGTTTGGCTAATATCATACGATCCCTGCTCTGTGCCCGAGTCCAATTTCGCGGGTCGTTTCCTATCAACCTGCCAAATTTCGGCCCGTTTCGACATCGTCGCAAAAAATAACAAAATTGCCCATGGTGCGGTTTTTCTTTGTTAATTTTCTGTCCAACACTTCTTCAATCTGAAATAATTAATAAGGAAATTAATTATTCGAAGGCCCAAACAAAGGAGTTTGGCTAATATCCCGTGACCCGGGTCTGTGCCCTGAGTCCAATTTCGAAGGCCGTTTCCAATGAGACTGCCAAATTTAGGCCCATTCCGACACCGTGGCGACCAATAATAAAACTGCCCCTGGTGCGATTTTGCTTTGTTAATTTTCTGTCCACCACTTCTTCAACCTGACAAAATTAATAAGGAAATTAATTATTCGGAGGCCCAAACGAAGGAATTTGGCTAAAATCCCTTGATCCCGGATCTAAGCCCCGAGTCAAATTTCGCGGGCCGTTTCCAATCAACATACCAAATTTCGGCCAATTCCGACTCTGTTGCGAGAAATGACAAAATTGCCCCGGTACGATTTTTCTTTGTTAATTTTCTGTCCAGTGATTCTTCAACCCGACATAATTAATAACGAAATTAATTATTCCCGTGATCCCGAGTCTATGCCCCGAGTCCAATTTTGCGGGCCGCTTCCAATTATTCTGCCAAATTTCGATCGATTTTGGACAATGTCACGAAAATGACAAAATTACCCTTGGAGCAATTTTGCTTTGTTAATTTTCTGTCCAACTCTTCTTCAACCTGACTTAATTAATAAGGAAATTAATTATTAAGAGGCCCAACGAAGAAATTTGGCTAAAATCCCATGATCTCAAGTCTGTGCCCTGAGTCCAATTTTGCGGGTCGTTTCCGACCAACATTGCAAATTTCTATCCATTCCGACACCGTCGTGAAAAATGACAAAATTGCCCTTGGTGCGGTTTTCCTTTTTTAATTTTCTGTCCTACACTTTTTCAACTGGACATAATTAATAAGGAAATTAATTATTTGGAGGCCCGAACTGAGGAATTTGGCTAAAATCCCGAGATACCGGGTCTGTGCCTCGAGTCCAATTTCACGGGCTGTTTCCAATCAACCTGCCAAATTTCGACTGATTTTGACACCGTCGCGAAAAATGACGAAATTGCCCTTGGTGCGATTTTGCTTTGTTAATTTTCTGTCCAACACTTCTTCAACCTGACATAATTAATGAGAAAATTAATTATTCGGAGTCCCAAACGAAGGAATTTGTCTAAAATCCCGTGATAACGGGTCTATGCCCTGAGTCCAATTTCGCGGGCCGTTTCCAATCAACCTGCCAAATTTCTGCCCATTCCAACACCATCGCGAAAAATGAAAAAATTAGCCTGGGTACGGTTTGCTTTGTTAATTTTTTGTCCAACACTTCTTCAACCAGATATAATTAATAGGGAAATTAATTATTCGGATGCCCAAAATTAGGAATTTAGCTAAAATCTCGTGATTCCTGGTCTGCACCCCGAGTCCAATTTCACAGGCCGTTTCCAATCAACTGCCAAATTTCGGCCCATTCCGACACCGTCGCGAAAAATGACAAAATTGCCCTGGGTGCGGTTTTGCTTTGTTAATTTTCTGTTCAACACTTCTTCAACCTGACATAATTAATAAGGAAATTAATTATTCGGAGGCCTAAACGAAGGAACTTGGCTAAAATCCCTTGATCCCCGGTCTTTGCCCCGAGTCCAATTTCACGGGCCGTTTCCAATCAGCCTATCAAATTTCGGCCAATTTCGACACCCTGGCGACAAATGATAAAATTGCCTCTGGTGCAGTTTTTCTTTGTTAATTTTCTATCCAACACTTCTTCAACCTGACATAATTAATAAGGAAATTAATTATTCGATGGCCCAAACGAAGGAATTTGGGTAAAATCCCGTGATCCTGGGTCTGTGCCCCGAGTCTAATTTCGCGGGCCATTTCCAATCAACATGCCAAAATTCGACCAATTCCGACACCATCACGAAAAATGAAAAAATTGCACCCGGTGCGATTTTTCTTTGTTAATTTCCGGTCCGGTAATTCTTCAATTTGACATAATTAATAAGGAAATTAATTATTCGGAGGCCCAAAAGAAGGAATTTGGCTAAAATCTCGTGATCCCGGGTCTGTGCCTCGAGTCCAATTTCATGGGCCGTTTCCGATTTACATGCTAAATTTTGGCCAATTCCGACATCGTCGCGAAAAATGATAAAAGTGCCCCTGGTGCAGTTTTTCTTTGTTAATTTTCTGTCCAGCAATTTTTCAACCTGACATAATTAATAAGGAAATTAATCTTTCGGAGGCCCAAACGAAGGAATTTGGCTAAAATCCCGTGATCACGGGTCTGCGCCCCAAGTCCAATTTCGCGGGCCGTTTCCAATCAACATGCCAAATTTCCGCCCACTCCGACACCGTTGCGAAAAATGACAAAATTGCCCCTAGTGTAGTTTTTCTTTGTTAATTTTCCATACCGCAATTCTTCAACCTGACATAATTAATAAGGAAATTATTTATTCGGAGGCCCAAGAGAAGGAATTTGGCTAAAATCCCGTGATCCCGGGTCTGTGCCCCGAGTCCAATTTCGCGGGTCGCTTCCAATCAACCTGCCAAATTTCGGCCCATTTCGACACCGTCGCAAAAAATGACAAAATTGCCCGTGGTGCAATTTTACTTTGTTAATTTTTTGTCCAACACTTCTTCAACCTAACATAATTAATAAGGAAATTAATTATTTGGAGGCCCAAACGAAGGAACTTAGCTAAAATCCCGTGATCTTGGTTCTATGCCCCAAGGCCAATTTCGCGGGCAGTTTCCAATCAACCAGCCAAATTTCAGCCGATTCCGACACTGTCGCGACAAATGACTAAAGTTCCCCTAGTGCGGTTTTTCTTTGTTAATTTTCGGTCAACACTTCTTCAACCTAGCATAATTAATACGGAAATTTATTATTTGGAGGACCAAACGAAGGAGTTTGACCAAAATCTCGTGATCCTGGGACTGTGCCCCGAGTCCAATATCATGGGCCGTTACCAATCAACCTGCCAAATTTCGGCCAATTTCGACATCGTCGCGAAAAATGACAAGATTGCCCCTGGTGCGGTTTTTCTTTGTTAATTTTTCATCCAGCAATTCTTCAACCTGACATAATTAATTAGGAAATTAATTATTCGGAGGCCCAAACGAAGGAATTTGGCTAAAATCCTGTGATCTCAAGACTCTGCCCCGAGTCCAATTTCGCGGTCCATTTCCAATCAAACTGCAAAATTTCGACAGATTCCGACACTGTCGTGATAAATGACGAAATTACCCATGGTCCAATTTTGCTTTGTTAATTTTCATCCAACACTTCTTCAACTTCACGTAATTAATAAGAAAATTATTTATTAAGAGGGCCAAACGAAGAAATTTGGCTAAAATCCCGTGATCCCGGGCCTGTGCCCCGAGTCCAATTTCGCGGTCCGTTTCCAATCAACCTGCCAAATTCGGCCCACTCCGACACCGTCGCGACAAATGACAAAATTGCCCCTTGT
>NW_019254369.1:49376-54239 GCF_002742605.1 Olea europaea var. sylvestris
CGGTTTTTCTTTGTTAATTTTCTGTCCAGCACTTCTTCAACCTGACATAATTAATACAGAAATTAAGTATTCGGAGGCCAAAACGAAGGAGTTTGGCTAAAATCCCGTGATCCCAAGTCTGTACTTCGAGTCCAATTTCGCGGACCGTTTCCAATCAACCTGCCAAATTTCGGTCCATTCCGACACCGTCGCGAAAAATTACAAAATTACCCCTTGTCCGATTTTGCTTTGTTAATTTTCAGTCCAACACTTCTTCAACCTAACATAATTAATAAGGAAATTAATTATTCGGAGGCCCAAATGAAAGAATTTGGCTAAAATCCTATGATCTCGGGTCTGTGCCTCGAGTCCAATTTTGCAGGCCATTTCCAATCAACCTGGTAGATTTCGGCCCATTCCGACAGCGTCGCGACGAATGGCAAAATTGTCCCTGGTGCAGTTTTGCTTTGTTAATTTTCTGTCCAACACTTTCTCAACCTGACAAAATTAATAAGGAAATTCATTATTTGGTGGCCCAAACGAAGGAATTTGGCTAAAATCCCATGATCCCGGGTCTATGCCCTAAGTCCAATTTCGCGGGACGTTTCCAATCAACTTGCCAAATTTTGGTCCATTCCGACACCATCGCGACAAATGAAAAAATTGCCCCTGGTGCGGTTTTTCTTTGTTAATTTTCTGTCCAGCACTTCATCAACCTGACATAATTAACAAGGAAATTAATTATTCGGTAGCCCAAACGAAGGAATTTGGCTAAAATCCCGCGATCCCGAGTCTGTGCCCCAAGTCCAATTTCGCTAGCCATTTCCAATCCACCTGCCAAATTTCCGCCCATTCCGACACCATCGCGACAAATGACAAAATCGCCCCTGGTGCGTTTTTTCTTTGTTAATTTTTTGTCCAGCACTTCTTCAACCTTAAATAATTAATACGGAAATTAATTATTCGGTCGCCTAAACGAAGGAGTTTGGCAAAAATCCCGTGATCCTAGGTCTGTGCCCCGAGTCCAATTTCATGAGCCGTTTCCATTCAACCAGCCAAATTTCGGCCCATTCCAACACCGTCGCAAAAAATAACGAAATTGTCCCTAGTGCGATTTTGCTTTGTTAATTTTCTGTCCGACACTTCTTCAACCTGACATAATTAATAAGGAAATTAATTATTCGGTGGCCCAAAGGAAGGGATTTTGTTAAAATCCCGTGATCCTGGGTCTGTGCCCCATGTCGAATTTTGCTAGCTGTTTCAAATCAAGCCACCAAATTTCGGCCCATTTCAATACCGTCGCGACAAATGAAAGGATTGCCCCTGGTGTGGTTTTGCGTTGTTAATTTTCTGTCCAACACTTCTTCAACCTGATAAAATTAATAAGGAAATTAATTATTCGGAGGCCCAATAAAAGGATTTTTGGCTAAAATCTCGTGATCCTGGCTCTGTGCTTCGAGTCCAATTTCGTGGGTCGTTTTCGATCAACCTGCCAAATTTCTGCCCATTCCGACACCGTCGCAAAAAACGACAAAATTGCCCCTAGTTCGATTTTGCTTTCTTAATTTGCTGTCCAACACATCTTCAACAAGACATAATTAATACGGAAATTAACTATTCGGAGGCCCAAACGAAGGAGTTTGGCTAAAATTTCGTAATCCCGGGTCTGTACACTGAGTCAAATTTCGGGGGTTGTTTCCAATCAACCTGCAAAATTTCGGCCCATTCCGACACCGTCTCGAAAAATGAAAAAATTGTCCCTGGTCCGGTTTTGCTTCATTAATTTTCTATCCAACACTTCTTCAACCTCGCACAATTAATAAGGAAATTAATTATTCGGAGGCCTAAACGAAGGAATTTGCCTAAAATCCCGTGATCCCAGGTCTGTTCCCCGAGTCCAATTTCGCGGGCCGTTTCCAATCAACCTACATAAATTCGGCCCATTCCGACACTGTCACGAGAATTGACAAAATTGCCCCTGGTGTGGTTTTGCTTTGTTAATTTTCTGTCCAACACTTCTTCGACCTGACATAATTAGTAAAGAAATTAATTATTCGGAGGCCCAAATGAAGGAATTTGGCTAAAATCCCGTGATCCCGGGTCTGTGCCCTGAGTCCAATTTCGCGGGCCGTTTCCAATCAACCTGCCAAATTTCGGCCTATTTAGACACTGTCGCGACAAATGACAAAATTGCCCATGGTGCAGTTTTTCTTTGTCAATTTTCTGTCCAGCATTTCTTCAACCTAACATAATTAATACGGAAATTAAGTATTCGGGGGCCGAAACGAAGGAGATTGGCTAATATCCCGTGATCCCGGGTCTATGACCTAAGTCCAATTTCTCGGGCCATTTCCGATCAACCTGCCAAATTTAGGCCCACTCCAACACCGTCACGAAAAATGACAAAATTGCCCCTGGTGAGATTTTGCTTTCTTAATTTTTTGTCCAGCACTTCTTCAACCTGACATAATTAATAAGGAAATTAATTATTCAAGGCCCAAACTAAGGAATTTGGCTAAAATCCCATGATCCCGGGTCTGTACTCCAAGTCCAATTTCGTGGGCCGTTTCCAATCAACCTGCCAAACTTCGGCCCATTCCGACAATGTCGTGAAAAATGACAAAATTACCCGTAGTGCGGTTTTGCTTTCTTTATTTTTTGTCCAATACTTCTTCAACCTGACATAATTAATAAGGAAATTAATTATTCAGAGGCCCAAATGAAGGATTTTTGGCTAAAATCTCGTGATCCCGGGTCTGTGCCCCGAGTCCAATTTTACGGGCCATTTCAATCAAACTACCAAATTTTTACCCATTTCAACACCGTCACGAATAATGACAAAATTGCCCCTGGGTCGATTTAGCTTTGTTAATTTGCTATCCAAAACATCTTCAACCTGACATAATTAATAAGGAAATTAGTTATTCGGAGGCCCAAACGAAGGAATTTGCCTAAAATCCCATGATTTCGGGTCTGTGCCACGATCCAATTTAGTGGCCGTTTCCAATCAACCTTCCAAATTTCGTCCCATTCCGACACCATCGCGATAAATGACAAAATTGGCCCTTGTACGATTTTTCATTGTCGATTTTCTGTCCAGCACTTCTTCAACCTGGCATAATTAATACGAAAATTAAGTATTTGCAGGCCCAAACGAAGGAATTTGGCTAAAATCTCGAGATCCCAGTCTGTGCCCCGAGTACAATTTCGCGAGCTGTTTCCGTTCAATCTGCTAAATTTTGGCCCATTTCGACACCGTCGCGACAAATGACAAAATTGCCCCTGGTGCGATTTTTCTTTGTTAATTTTCTGTCCAGCACTTCTTCAACCTGACATAATTAATAGGGAAATTAATTATTTGGAGGCCCAAACGAAGGAATTTGGCTAAAATCCCATGATCCAGGGTCCGTGCCGCGAGTCCAATTTCACGGGCCGTTTCCAATCAACCTGCCAAATTTCTGCCCATTCCGACACCGTCCCAAAAAATGACAAAATTGCCCCAGGTGCGGTTTTGCTTTGTTAATTTTCGGTCCAGCACTTCTTCAGCCTGACATAATTAATAAGGAAATTAATTATTTGGAGGCCCAAACGAAGGAATTTGGCTAAAATCCCATGATCCCAGATCAGTGCCCCGAGTCCAATTTCGTGGGCCGTTTCCAATCAACCTTCCAAATATCGACCCATTCCGACACTGTCATGACAAATGACAAAATCGCACCTGGTGAGGTTTTTCTTTGTTAGTTTTCTGTCTAGCACTTCTTCAACCTAACATAATTAATAAGGAAATTAATTATTCGGAGGCGCAAACGAAGGAGATTGGCTAAAATCCCGTGATCCCGAGTCCGTACTCCGAGTCCAATTTCATGGGTCATTTTCGATCGACTTGCCAAATTTCGGCCCATTCTGACACCGTCGTAAAAAATGACAAAATTGCCCCTGGTACGGTTTTGCTTTGTTAATTTTCAGTCCAACACTTCTTCAGCCTGACATAATTAATAAGGAAATTAATTATTCGAGGCCCAAACTAAGGAATTTGGCTAAAATCTCAAGATCCCGGTTCTATACCTCAAGTCCAATTTCGCGGGCCATTTCCAATCAACCTGTCAAATTCAGCCCATTCCGACACCATCGCGACAAATGATAAAATTGTCCCTAGTACGATTTTTCTTTATTAATTTTCTCTCCAGCACTTCTTCAACCTAACATAATTAATAAGGAAATTAAATATTCGGAGGCCCAAACGAAGGAATTTGGCTAAAATACAGTGATTCCGGGTCTGTGCCTTGTGTCCAATTTCGAGGGTCATTTCCAATCAACCTAGCAAATTTCGGCCCATTCCGACACCGTCTCAAAAAATGACAAAATTGCCCCTGGTGCGGTTTTTCTTTGTTAATTTTTTGTCTCGCAAATCTTCAACCTGACATAATTAATAAGGAAACTAATTATTCGAATGCCCAAAAGAAGGAATTTGGGTAAAATCCCGTTATCTCGGGTCTGTGCCTGGAGTCCAATTTCGTGAGCCGCTTTCAATCAACCTTCCAAATTTTGGCCTATTCTGACACCATCGCGACAATTGACAAAATCGCCCCTTGTGCGATTTTTAATTGTCGATTTTCTGTCTAGCACTTCTTCAACTTTACATAATTAATACAGAAATTAAGTATTTGGAGGACTAAACGAAGGAGTTTGGCTAAAATCCCGTGATTCCAGGTCTATGACGCTGGTCCAATTTCTCGGGCTGTTTCCTAACAACCTACCAAATTTTGTCCCACTCTGACACCGTCCCAAAAAATGACAAAATTGCCCCAGGTGCGGTTTTGCTTTGTTAATTTTCGGTCCAGCACTTCTTCAACATGACATAATTAATAAGGAAATTAATTATTC
>NW_019254369.1:54319-71954 GCF_002742605.1 Olea europaea var. sylvestris
TGCCAAATTTTGGCCCATTCCGACACCGTCGCGACAAATGACAAAATTGCCCTTGGTGCGATTTTTCTTTGTTAATTTTCTGTCCAGCACTTTTTCAACCTGACATAATTAATAAGAAAATTAATTATTCGGAGGCCCAAATGAAGGAATTTGGCTAAAATCCCGTGATCCAGGGTCCGTGCCCCGAGTCCAATTTCACGGGCCATTTTCGATCAGCCTGCCAAATTTCTGCCCATTTCGACACTGTCCCGAAAAATGACAAAATTGCCCCAGGTGCGGTTTTGCTTTGTTAATTTTCGGTCCAGCACTTCTTCAACCTGACATAATTAATAAGGAAATAAATTATTCGGAGGCCCAAATGAAGGAATTTAGCTAAAATCCCATGATCCCGAGTCTGTGCCCCGAGTCCAATTTCGCGGGCCGTTTTCAATCAACCTGCCAAATTTCAACCCATTCCGACACTGTCTCGACAAATGACAAAATTGCACCTGGTGCGGTTTTTCTTTGTTAATTTGCTGTCTAGCACTTCTTCAACTTGACATAATTAATAAGGAAATTAATTATTCGGAGGCGCAAATGATGGAGATTGGCTAAAATCCCGTGATCCTGGGTCTGTACTCTGAGTCCAATTTCACGGGTAGTTTCTGATCAACCAGCAAAATTTCAGGCCATTCCGACACCGTCGCGAAAAATATCAAAATTGCCCCTGGTATAGTTTTGCTTTGTTAATTTTCAGTCCAACACTTCTTCAGCCTGACATAACTAATAAGGAAATTAATTATTCGAGGCCCAAACTAAGGAATTTAGCTAAAATCCTGTGATCCCCGGTCTATGCCTCGAGTCCAATTTCACGGGTTGTTTCCAATCAACCTGCCAAATTTCAGCCCATTCCGACACCATCGCGACGAATGACAAAATTGTCCCTGGTCCGGTTTATCTTTATTAATTTTCTGTCCAACACTTCTTCAACCTAACATAATTAATATGGAAATTAATTATTCGGAGGCCCAAACGAAGGAATTTGGCTAAAATCCCATGATCCCGGGTTTGTGCCCCGAGTCTAATTTCGTGGGTCGTTTCCAATCAACCTAGCAAATTTCGGCCCATTCCGACACTGTCGTAGAAAATGACAAAATTGCCCTGGTGCGGCTTTTCTTTGTTAATTTTATGTCCAGCAATTCTTCAACCTAACATAATTAATAAGGAAATTAATTATTCGGATGCCCAAATGAGGGAATTTGGGTAAAATCCCGTGATCCTGGGTCTGTGCCCCAAGTCCAATTTCGTGGGCTGTTTCCAATCAACCTACCAAATTTCGGCCTATTCCGACACCGTCACGACAAATGACAAAATTGCCCCTGGTGTGATTTTTCTTTGTTAATTTTCGGTCCAGCACTTCTTCAACCTGACATAATTAATAAGGAAATTAATTATTCGATGGCCCAAACGAAGGAATTTGGCTAAAATCCCATGATCCCAGGTCTGTGCCCCGAGTCCAATTTCGCGGGCCGTTTCCAATCAACCTGCCAAATTTCGGCCCATTCCGACACCGTCGCGAAAAATGAGAAAATTGCCCCAGGTGCGGTTTTGCTTTGTTAATTTTCGGTCCAACACTTCTTCAACCTGACACAATTAATAAGGAAATTAATTATTTGGAGGCCCAAACGAAGGAGTTTGTTAAAAATCCTGTGATCCTAGGTGTGTGCCCCGAGTCCAATTTCGCGGGCTGTTTCCAATCAACCTGCTAAATTTCGGCCCATTCCGACACCGTCTCGACAAATGACAAAATTATCCCTGGTGCGGTTTTTCTTTTTTAATTTTCTGTCCAGCACTTTTTCAACCTGACATAATTAATACAGAAATTAAGTATTTGGAGGCCCAAACGAAGGAGTTTGGCTAAAATCCCGTGATCTCGGGTCTGTACTTCGAGTCCAATTTCGCGGGCCATTTCCAATCAACCTGCCAAATTTCAGGCCATTTCGACACCATCGCGAAAAATGACAAAATTACCCCTGATGCGGTTTTACTTTGTTAATTTTCAATCCAACACTTCTTCAACCTAGCATAATTAATAAGTAAATTAATTATTCGAAGGCCCAAACGAATAAATTTGGCAAAAATCCTATAATCCCGGGTCTGTGCCCCGAGTCCAATTTTGCGGGCCGTTTCCAATCAACCTGGTAGATTTCGACCCATTCCGACACCATCGCGACGAATGGCAAAATTGCCCCTGGTGCTGTTTTCCTTTGTTAACTTTCTATCCAACACTTTTTCAATCTAACATAATTAATAAGGAAATTAATTATTTGGTGGCCCAAATGAAGGAATTTGGCTAAAATCCCATGATCCCTGGTCTGTACCCCGAGTCCAATTTCGCGGGACGTTTCCAATCAACTTGCCAAATTTCGGCCCATTTCGACACCGTCGCGACAAATGAAAAATTGCCCCTGGTGTGGTTTTTCCTTATTAATTTTCTGTCCAGCACTTCATCAACATGACTTAATTAATAAGGAAACTAATTATTCGGTGGCCCAAATGAAGGAATTTGGCTAAAATCTCGTCATCCCGGGTTTGTGCCCCGAGTCCAATTTCACGAGCCGTTTCCAATCAACCTACCAAATTTCGTCCATTCCAACACCATCGTGACAAATGACAGAATCGCCCCTGGTGCATTTTTTCTTTGTTAATTTTTTGTCCAGCACTTCTTCAACCTGACATAATTAATACAGAAATTAATTATTCGGGGGCCTAAACGAATGAGTTTGGCTAAAATCCCGTGATCCTGGGTCTGTGCCGCAAGTCCAATTTCACGAGTCGTTTCCAATCTACCAGCCAAATTTCGGCCTTTTCTGACACCGTCGCGAAAAATGACGAAATTGTCCCTAGTGCAGTTTTGCTTTGTTAATTTTCTGTTTGACAGTTCTTCAACCTAACATAATTAATAAGGAAATTAATTATTCGGAGGCCCAAAGGAAGGGATTTCGTTAAAATCCCGTGATCCCGGGTCTGTGCCCCGAGTCCAATTTCACTGGCTGTTTCAAATCAAGCAGCCAAATTTCGGTCCATTTTGACATCGTCGCGACAAATGATAGAATTGCCCCTGGTGCGGTTTTGCTTTGTTATTTTTCTGTCCAACGCTTCTTCAACCTGACATAATTAATAAGGAAATTAATTATTCGGAGGCCCAAACAAAGGATTTTTGGCTAAAATCTCGTGATCTCGGGTCTGTGCTCCGAGTCCAATTTCGCGGGCCTTTTCCAATCAACCTGCAAAATTTCGGTTCATTTCGACACCGTCGCGAAAAATGACAAAATTGCTCCTGGTCCATTTTTTCTTTGTTAATTTTCTGTCCAACACTTCTTCATCCTGACATAATTAATGCGTAAATTAATTATTCGGAGGCCCAAATGAAGGAGTTTAGCTAAAATCCCATGATCCCGGGTTTGTGCCCCAAGTCCAATTCTGTGGGCCGTTTCCAATCAACCTGTCGAATTTCGGCCCATTTCAATACCGTCGCGACAAATGACAAAATTGCCTGTGTTGCGGTTTTTCTTTGTCAATTTTCTATCTAGCACTTCTTCAACCTGACATAATTAATACGAAAATTATGTATTCGGAGGCCGAAACGAAGGAGGCTGGCTAAAATCCCCTGATCTCGGGTCTGTGACCCGAGTCCAATTTCTCGGGTCGTTTCCGATCAACCTGCCAAATTTCGGCCCACTCCGACACCGTCACAAAAAATGACAAAATTGCCCCTGGTGCGGTTTTGCTTTCTTAATTTTCTATCCAGTACTTCTTCAACCTGACATAATTAATAAGGAAATTAAGTATTTGGAGGCCTAAACGAAGGAGTTTGGCTAAAATCCCGTGATCTCAGGTCTACGACCCAGGTCCAATTTCTCGGGCCATTTCCTATCAACCTGCCAAATTTTGGCCCACTCCGACACCATCCCGAAAAATGACAAAATTGACCCGGGTGCAATTTTGCTTTGTTAATTTTCGGTCCGGCACTTCTTCAACCTGACATAATTAATAAGGAAATTAATTATTCGGAGGTCCAAACGAAGGAATTTGGCTAAAATCCCATGATCCTGGGTCTGTGCCCCGAGTATAATTTCGCGGGTCATTTCCAATCAACCTACCAAATTTTGGCCCATTCCGACACAGTCGCGACAAATGACAGAATTGCCCTTGGTGCGATTTTTCTTTGTTAATTTTCTGTCCAACACTTCTTCCACCTGACATAATTAATAAGGAAATTAATTATTCGGATGCCCAAAAGAAGGAATTTGGATAAAATCCCGTGATCCTAGGTCTGTGCCTCGAGTCCAATTTTGCGGGCCGCTTCCAATCAACCTGCCAAATTTTTACCGATTCTGACACCGTCGCGAAAAATGACAAAATTGCCCCTGGTGCGATTTTACTTTGTTAATTTTATGTCCAATACTTCTTCAACCCGACATAATTAGTAAGGAAATTAATAATTCAGTGGCCCAAACGAAGGAATTTGGCTAAAATCCCGTGATCCCAGGTCTGTGCCCCAAGTCCAATTTCGCGGGCCGTTTCCAATCAACATGCCAAATTTTGGCCCCTTCCGGCACCGTCGTGAAAAATGACAAAATTGCCCCTGGTGCTGTTTTTCTTTGTTAATTTTCTGTCTAACACTTCTTCAACCTTACATAATTAATAAAGAAATTAATTATTCGGAGGCTGAAATGAAGGAATTTGGCAAAAATCCCATGATCTCGAGTCTGTGCCCAGAGTCCAATTTTGCAGGCAGTTTACAATCAACCTGCCAAATTTTAGCCCATTTCGACACCGCTGCGACAAATGACAAAATTGCCCCTTATACGATTTTTCTTTTTTAATTTTCTATACAGCATTTCTTCAACCTGACATAATTAACAAGGAAATTAGTTATTCGGAAGCCCAAACGAAGGAATTTGGCTAAAATCCCGAGATACCGGGTCTGTGCCCCGAGTCCAATTTTATGTGCCGTTTCCATTCAACCTGCCAAAATTTGGCCCATTCCAACACCGTCGCGACAAGTGACAAAATTGCCCCTGGTGCAATTTTATTCGTTAATTATCTGTCTAGCACTTCTTCAACCTAACATAATTAATAAGGAAATTAATTATTCGAAGGCCCAAATGAAGGAACTTGGCTAAAATCCCGTAATCCCGGGTCTGTGCCCCGAGTACAATTTTGCGGGCTGTTTCCAATCAACCTGCCAAATTTCGGCCCATTCTGACACCGTCGTGAAATCTGACAAAATTGCCCCAGGTGCGGTTTTTTTTATGTTAATTTTCTGTCCAGCACTTCTTCAACCTGACATAATTAATACAGAAATTAAGTATTCGAAGGCCCAAACGAAGGAGTTTGGCTAAAATCCCATGATCCCGGGTCTGTACTTCGAGTCCAATTTCGCGGGCCGTTTCCAATCAAACTGCCAAATTTTTGCCCATTCCGACATCCTCGTGACAAATGACAAAATTACCCCTGATGCGGTTTTGCTTCATTAATTTTCTATCCAGCACTTCTTCAACCTGACATAATTAATAAGGAAATTAATTATTCGGAGGCCTAAACGAAGGAATTTGGCTAAAATCCTATGATCCCAGGTATGTGCCCCGAGTCCAATTTTGCGGGCCGTTTCCAATAAACCTGGCAGATTTCGGCCCATTCCGACACCATCGCGA
Organism: Olea europaea var. sylvestris; assembly: GCF_002742605.1. Classification (NCBI taxonomy): domain Eukaryota; kingdom Viridiplantae; phylum Streptophyta; class Magnoliopsida; order Lamiales; family Oleaceae; genus Olea; species Olea europaea. The sequence continues at coordinate 60,019 of NW_019254369.1, forward strand.
TGAATGGCAAAATTGCCCCTGGTGCTGTTTTCCTTTGTTAATTTTCTATCCAACACTTTTTCAACCTGACATAATTACTAAGGAAATTAATTTTTCAGCGGCCCAAACGAAGGAATTTGGCTAAAATCCCATGATCTCGGGTCTGTGCCCCAAGTCCAATTTCGCTGGACGTTTCCAATCAACTTGCCAAATTTCGACCCATTCCGACACCGTCGCGACAAATGAAAAAATTGCCCCTGGTGTGGTTTTTCTTTTTCTTTGTTGATTTTCTGTCTAGCACTTCATCAACCTGACATAATTAATAAGGAAATTAATTATTCGGAGGCCCAAACGAATGAATTTGGCTAAAATCCCGTGATCCAAGGTCTGTGCCCCGAGTCCAACTTCGCGGGCCGTTTCCAATCAACCTGCCAAATTTCTGCCCATTCCGACACCATCCCGAAAAATGACAAAATTGCCCCAGGTGCGGTTTTGCTTTGTTAATTTTCGGTTCAACACTTCTTCAACTTGACATAATTAATAAGGAACTTAATTATTCGAGGGCCCAAATGAAAGAATTTGGCTTAAATCCCATGATCTTGGGTCTACACCCCGAGTCCAATTTCGTGGGCCGTTTCCAATCAACCTACCAAATTTCGACCCATTCCGACGCCGTCGCGACATATGACAAAATTGCACCTTGTGCGATTTTTCTTTGTTAATTTTCTGTCCTGCACTTCTTCAACCTAACATAATTAATAAGGAAATTAATTATTCGGAGGCGCAAACGAAGGAGATTAGCTAAAATCCCGTGATCTCGGGTCCGTACTCCGAGTCCAATTTCACGGGTTTTTTCCGATTAACCTGCCAAATTTTGGCCTATTCCCACACTGTCGCGAAAAATGACAAAATTGCCCCTGGTACGATTTTGCTTTATTTATTTTCAGTCCAACACATCTTCAGCCTGACATAATTAATAAGGAAATTAATTATTCGGAGGCCCAAACGAAGGAGTTTGTGAAAAATCCCGTGATCCTAGGTTTGTGCCCCGAGTCCAATTTCGCGGGCTGTTTCCAATCAACCTGCTAAATTTTGCCCATTCCTACACCGTCTTGACAAATGACAAAATTGCCCCTAGTGCGGTTTTTCTTTGTTAATTTTCTGTCCAGCACTTTTTCAACCTGACATAATTAATATAGAAATTAATTATTTGGAGGCCCAAACGAAGGAATTTGGCTAAAATCCTATGATCCCGGGTCTGTGCCCCGAGTCCAATTTTGCGGGCTAGTTCCAATCAACCTGGTAGATTTCGGCCCATTCTGACACCATCGCGACGAATGGCAAAATTGCCCCTAGTGCAGTTTTCCTTTGTTAATTTTCTATCCAACACTTTTTCAACCTGGCATAATTAATAAGAAAATTAATTATTCGGTGGCCCAAATGAAGGAATTTGGGTAAAATCCCATGATCCCAAGTCTGTGCCCCGAGTCCAATTTCGCGGGACGTTTCCAAGAAACTTGCCAAATTTCGGCCCATTCCGACACCGTCCAACAAATGAAAAAATTGCCCCTGGTGCGGTTTTTCTTTGTTAATTTTCTGTCCAACACTTCATCAACTGACATAATTAAGAAGGAAATTTATTATTCGGTGGCCCAAACGAAGTAATTCGGCTAAAATCCCGTTATCCCGGGTCTGTGCCCTGAGTCCAATTTTGCGGACTGTTTCCATTCAACCTGCCAACTTTTCGCCCATTCCGACACCATTCCGACAAATAAGAAAATGGCCCCTGGTGCGTTTTTTCTTTGTTAATTTTTTATCCAGCACTTCTTCAACCTGACATAATTAATAAGGAAATTAATTATTCGGAGGCCCAAACGAAGGATTTTTGGCTAAAATCTCGTGATCTCGGGTCTTTGCTCCGAGTCCCATTTCACGGGCCGTTTCCAATCAACCTGCCGAATTTTGGCCCATTTCGACACCGTCACGAAAAATGACAAAATTACTCCTGGTCCAGTTTTTTTTGTTAATTTTCTGTCCAACACTTCTTCAACCTGACATAATTAATACGGAAATTAATTATTCGGAGGCCGAAATGAAGGAGTTTAGCTAAAATCCCATGATCCCGGGTTCGTGCCCTGAGTCGAATTTCACGAGCCGTTTCCAATCAACCTGCCGAATTTTGGCCCATTTCGACACCATCGCGACAAATGACAAAACCACCCGTGGTGCAGTTTTTCTTTGTCAATTTTCTATCCAGTACTTCTTCAACCTGACATAATTAATACGGAAATTAAGTATTCGGAGGTCGAAACAAAGGAGCTTGGCTAAAATCCCGTGATCCCGGGTCTGTGACCCAAGTCCAATTTCTCGGGCCATTTCCGATGAACCTGCCAAATTTCGGCCCACTCTGACACCGTCGCGAAAAATGACAAAATTGCCTCTAGTGCGGTTTTGCTTTCTTAATTTTCTGTCCAGCACTTAGTCAACCTGACATAATTAATAAGGAAATTAATTATTCGAGTCCCAAACTAAGGAATTTGGCTAAAATCCCGTGATCCCTGGTCTATGCCTCGAGTCCAATTTCGTAGGCCATTTCCAATCACCCTGCAAAATTTCGGCCCATTTCGACACCATCGCAACAAATGACAAAATTGTCCTTGGTGCGATTTTTCTTTGTTAATTTTCTGTCCAGCACTTCTTCAACCGAACATAATTAATAAGGAAATTAATTATTCGGAGGCCCGAACGAAGGAATTTGGATAAAATCCCGTGACCCCGAGTCTGTGCCCCGAGTCCAATTTCGCGGGTCGTTCCCAATCAACCTGCCATATTTCGGCCCATTCCAACACCGTCGCGACAAATGAGAAAATTGCCCCTGGTGCGATTTTTCTTTGTTAATTTTTTGTCCAGCACTTCTTCAACCAAACATAATTAATAAGGAAATTAATTATTCGGAGGCCCAAACGAAGGAATTTGGCTAAAATCCCGTGACCCTGAGTCTGTGCCTCGAGTCCAATTTCGCGGGTCGTTTCCAATCAACCTGACATATTTCGGCCCATTCCAACACCGTCGCGACAAATGAGAAAATTGCCCCTGGTGCGATTTTTCTTTGTTAATTTTTTGTCCAGCACTTCTTCAACCAAACATAATTAATAAGGAAATTAATTATTCGGAGGCCCAAACGAAGGAATTTGGCTAAAATCCCGTGACCCTGAGTCTGTGCCTCGAGTCCAATTTCGCAGGTCGTTCCCAATCAACCTCCCAAATTTCGGCCCATTCCGACACCATCGCGACAAATGAGAAAATTGCCCCTGGTGCGATTTTTCTTTGTTAATTTTCTGTCCAACACTTCTTCAACCTGACATAATTAATAAGGAAATTAATTATTCGGACGCCCAAAAGAAGGAATTTGGGTAAAATCCCGTGATCCCGGGTCTATGCCTCGAGTCCAATTTCGCGGGCCGCTTCCAATCAACCTGCCAAATTTTTACCGATTCTGACACCGTCGCAAAAAATGACAAAATTGCCCCTGGTGCGATTTTGCTTTGTTAATTTTGTGTCCAACACTTCTTCAACCTGACATAATTTGTAAGGAAATTAATTATTCAGTGGCCCAAACGAAGGAATTTGGCTAAAATCGCGTGATCCCGGGTCTGTGCCCTGAGTCCAATTTCGCAGGCCGTTTCCAATCAACATGCCAAATTTCGGCCCATTCCGACATCGTCGCGAAAAATGACAAAATTGCGCCTGGTGCAATTTTTCTTTGTTAATTTTTTATCCAACACTTCTTCAACCTGACATAATTAATAAAGAAATTAATTATTCAGAGGTCGAAACGAAGGAATTTGGCACAAATCCCGTGTTCCAGGGTCTGCGCCCGGAGTCCAATTTCGTAGGCAGTTTCCAATCAGCCTGCCAAATTTTGGCCCATTTCGACACCGCTGCGACAAATGACAAAATTGCCCCTTGTGCGATTTTGCTTTTTTAATTTTATGTACAGTACTTCTTCAACCTGACATAATTAATAAGGAAATTAATTATTCGGAGGCCCAAACGAAGGAATTTGGCAAAAATCCCGCGATCCCGGGTCTGTGCCCCGAGTCCAGTTTTGTGAGCTGTTTCCATTCAACCTGCCAAAATTCTGCCCATTCCGACACCGTCGCGGCAAATGAAAAAATTGCCTCAGGTGCGGTTTTGCTCCGTTAATTTTTTGTCCAGCACTTCTTCAACCTGACATAATTAATAAAGAAATTAATTATTCGTAGGCCCAAACGAAGGAACTTGGCTAAAATCCCTTAATCCCGGGTCTGTGCCTTGAGTACAATTTCTCGGGCTGTTTCCAATCAACCTATCAAATTTCGGCCCATTCCGACATCGTCGCGAAATCTGACAAAATTGCCCCTGGTGCGGTTTTTCTTTGTTAATTTTCTGTCCAACACTTCTTCAACCTGACATAATTAATAAGGAAATTAATTATTTGGAGGCCCAAACGAAGGAGTTTGGCTAAAATCTAGTAATCCCGGGTCTGTACTCCGAGCCCAATTTCGCGGGCCGTTTCCAATCAACCTGCCAAACTTCGGCCCATTCCGACACCGTCGCGAAAAATGATAAAATTTCCCCTAGTACGGTTTTGCTTTCTTAATTTTTTGTCCAACACTTCTTCAACCTGACATAATTAATGAGGAAATTAATTATTCGAAGGCCCAAACGAAGGATTTTTGGCTAAAATCTCGCGATCCCGGGTCTGTGCCCCAAGTCCAATTTCGCGGGCCGTTTCCAATCAACCTACCAAATTTCGAGCCATTTCGAGACCGTCGCGATAAATGACAAAATTGACCCTGCTTCAGTTTTGCTTTGTTAATTTGTTGTCCAACACATCTTCAACCTGACATAATTAGTAAGGAAATTAATTATTCGAAGGCCTAAACGAAGAAATTCGCCTAAAATCCCGTGATCCCGGGTTTGTGCCATGGGTCCATATTTGCGGGCCGTTTCAAATCAACCTTCTAAATTTCGGCCCATTCCGACACCATCGCGATAAATGACAAAATTGCCCCTTGTGCAGTTTTTCATTGTCGATTTTCTGTCCAGCACTTCTTCAACCTGATATAATTAATACGAAAATTAATTATTCGGAGGCCCAAACGAAGGAACTTGGCTAGAATCCTGTAATCCCGGGTCTGTACCCCGGGTACAATTTCGCGGGCTGTTTCCAATCAACCTGCCAAATTTCAGCCCATTCCGACACCGTCGCGAAATCTGACAAAATTGCCCCTGGTGCAGTTTTTTTTAATTTTCTGTCCAACATTTCTTCAACCTGACATAATTAATAGGGAAATTAATTATTCGGAGGCCCAAACGAAGGAGTTTGGCTAAAATCAGTAATCCCGGGACTGTACTCCGAGTCCAATTTCGCGGGCCGTTTCCAATCAAATTACCAAATTTTGGCCCATTCCGACACTGTCGCGATAAATGACAAAATTGCCCCTTGTACGATTTTTAATTGTTGATTTTCTATCCAGCACTTCTTCAACCAGATATAATTAATACGAAAATTAATTATTTGGAGGCCTAAACGAAGGAGTTTGGCTAAAATCCCGTGATCCCAGGTCTGTGACCTTAGTCCAATTTCTCGGGTCGTTTCCTATCAACCTGCCAAATTTTGGCCCACTCCAACACCGTCCCGAAAAATGACAAAATTGCCCCAGGTGCGTTTTCGCTTTGTCAAATTTTCGGTCCAACACTTCTTGAACCTGACATAATTAATAAGGAAATTAATTATTCGGAGCCCCAAACGAAGGAATTTGGCTAAAATCCCATGATCTCGGGTCTATGTCCCGAGTCCAATTTTGCGGGCCGTTTCCAATCAACCTTGCAAATTTCGGCCCATTCCGTTACCGTTGTGACAAATGAGAAAATTACCTTTGGTGTGATTTTTCTTTGTTAATTTTCTGTCCAGCACTTCTTCAACCTGACATAATTAATAAGGAAATTAATTATTCGGATGCCCAAAAGAAGGAATTTAGGTAAAATCCCTTGATCCCGGGTCTGTCCCTAGAGTTCAATCTCGCGGGCCGCTTCCAATCAACCTGCCAAATTTTGACCGATTCTGATACCGTCGCAAAAAATGACAAAATTGCCCTTGGTGCGGTTTTGCTTCGTTAATTTTATGTCCAACACTTCTTCAACCTAACATAATTAGTAAGGAAATTAATTATTCGGAGGCCCAAATGATGAAATTTGGCTAAAATCCCGTGATCTCGGGTCTGTGCCCCGAGTCTAATTTCGCGGGACGTTTCCAATCAATATGCCAAAATTTCAGCCCATTCCGACACCGTCATGAAAAATGACAAAATTGCCCTTGGTGCGGTTTTTCTTTGTTAATTTTCTATCCAACACTTTTTCAACCTGGCATAATTAATAAAGAAATTAATTATTCGGTGGCCAAAACGAAGGAATTTGGCAAAAATCCCGTGATCCCGGGTCTGTGCCCAGAGTCCAATTTCGCAGGCAGTTTTCAATCAACCTGCCAAATTTTGGCCCATTTCGACACCGCCGCGACAAATGACAAAATTACCCCTTGTGCGGTTTTGCTTTTTTAATTTTCTATACAGCATTTCTTCAACCTGACATAATTAATAAGGAAATTAATTATTCGAAGGCCCAAACGAAGGAATTTGGCTAAAATCCCGCGATCCCGGGTCTGTGCCCCGAGTCTAATTTAATGAGCCGTTTCCATTCAACCTGCTAAAATTCGGCCAAATCCGACACCGTCGTGACAAATGACAAAATTGCCCCCGGTGTGATTTTCCTTTGTTAATTTTCTGTCCAGCACTTCTTCAACCTGGCATAATTAAAAAGGAAATTAATTATTCAGAGGCCCAAATGAAAGAATTTGGCTAAAATCCCATCATCCCGGGTCCATGCCCTGAGTCCAATTTTGCTAGCCATTTCCATTCAACCTGCCAAATTTCGGCCCATTCCGACACCGTATCAACAAATGACAAAATTGCCCTAGGTGCGGTTTTACTTCATTAATTTTCTATCCAGCACTTCTTCAACCTGACATAATTAATAAGGTAATTTATTATTCGGAGGCCCAAACGAAGGAACTTGGCTAAAATCCCGTGATCCCGGGTCTGTGCCCCAAGTCCAATTTCGCGGGCCGTTTCCAATCAGCCTGCCAAATTTCGGCCCATTCCGACACCGTCGTGAAAACTGACAAAATTGCCCCTGGTGCGGTTTTTCTTTGTTAATTTTCTGTCCAACACTTCTTCAACCTGACATCATTAATAAGGAAATTAATTATTCGGAGGCCCAAACGAAGTAATTTGGCTAAAATCCAGTAATCCTGGGTCTTTACTCCGAGACAAATTTCACGGGCCGTTTCCAATCAACCTGCCAAACTTCGGCCCATTCCGACACCATCGCGACAAATGACAAAATTATCCCTAGTGCCGTTTTGTTTTGTTAATTTTCTGTCCAACACTTCTTCAACCTGACATAATTAATAAAGAAATTAATTATTCGGAGGCCCAAACGAAGTAGTTTGGCTAAAATCCAGTAATCTCGGGTCTGTACTTCGAGTCCAATTTCACGGCCGTTTCCAATCAACCTGCCAAACTTCGGCCCATTCCGACACCGTCGTGAAAACTGACAAAATTGCCCCTGGTGCGGTTTTTCTTTGTTAATTTTCTGTCCAACACTTCTTCAACCTGACATCATTAATAAGGAAATTAATTATTCGGAGGCCCAAACGAAGTAATTTGGCTAAAATCCAGTAATCCTGGGTCTTTACTCCGAGACAAATTTCACGGGCCGTTTCCAATCAACCTGCCAAACTTCGGCCCATTCCGACACCATCGCGACAAATGACAAAATTATCCCTAGTGCCGTTTTGTTTTGTTAATTTTCTGTCCAACACTTCTTCAACCTGACATAATTAATAAAGAAATTAATTATTCGGAGGCCCAAACGAAGTAGTTTGGCTAAAATCCAGTAATCTCGGGTCTGTACTTCGAGTCCAATTTCACGGGCCGTTTCCAATCAACCTGCCAAACTTCGGCCAATTCCGACACCGTCGCGAAAAATGACAAAATTACCCCTAATGCCGTTTTGTTTTGTTAATTTTCTGTCCAACACTTCTTCAACCTGACATAATTAATAAGGAAATTAATTATTCGGAGGCCCAAACAAAGGAATTTGGCAAAAATCTCATGATTCTGTGTCTTTGCTTCGAGTTCAATTTCGCGGGCCATTTCCAATCAACTTGCCAAATTTTGGCCCATTCCGACACCATCGCGACAAATGACAAAATTGCCCCTCATGCGGTTTTTCTTTGTCAATTTTCTATCCATCACTTCTTCAGCGTGACATAATTAATAAGGAAATTAATTATTCGGAGGCCTAAATGAAGGAATTTGGCTAAAATCCCGTGTTCACTGGTCTGTGCCCCGAGTCCAATTTCGCGGGTCGTTTCCAATCAACCGGGCAAATTTCGGCCCATTTCGACAACGTCATGACAAATGACAAAATTGCCCCTGGTGCGGTTTTTCTTTGTTAATTTTTTGTCCAGCACTTCTTCAACCTGACATAATTAATACGGAAATTAATTATTCGGAGGCCCAAATGAAGGAGTTTGGCTAAAATTCCGTAATACTGGATCTGTACACCGAGTCCAATTTCGGGGGCTGTTTCCAGTCAACCTGCCAAATTTCGGCCCATTCCGACACCGTCTTGAAAAATGACAAAATTGCCCCTGGTTCAGTTTTGCTTTGTTAATTTTCTGTCCAACACTTCTTCAACCTCACACAATTAATATGGAAATTAATTATTCGGAGGCCTAAACGATGGAATTTGCCTAAAATCCCGTGATCCTGGGTCTGTGCCCCAAGTCCAATTTCGCGGGCCGTTTTTAATCAACCTATCAAATTTCGGCCAATTCCGACAACGTCGCGACGAATGACAAAATTGGCCTTGGTGCGGTTTTGCTTTCTTAATTTTCTGTCCAACACTTCTTCTACCTAACATAATTAGTAAAGAAGTTAATTATTCGGAGGCCCAAACGAAGGAATTTGGCTAAAATCCCGTGATCCCGGGTTTGTGCCCCAAGTCCAATTTCGCCGGCCATTTCCAATCAACCTGCCAAATTTTAGCCCATTTCGACACCGTCGCAACAAATGACGAAATTTCCCCTAGCAGTTTTTTTTGTCAATTTTCTGTCGAACACTTCTTGAACCTGACATAATTAATACGAAAATTAAGTATTTGGAGGCCGAAACGAAGGAGTTTGGCTAAAATCCTGTGATCCCGGGTCTGTGACCCGAGTCCAATTTATCGGGCCATTTCCAATCAACCTGCCAAAATTCGGCCCAATCCAATACCGTCATGAAAAATGACAAAATTGCCCCTGGTGCAGTTTTGCTTTCTTAATTTTCTGTCCAGCACTTTGTCAACCGAACATAATTAATAAGGAAATTAATTATTTGGAGCCCCAAACGAAGGAATTTGGCTAAAATCCCGTGATCCCGGGTCTGTGCGCCGATTCCAATTTCGCGGGTCATTTCCAATCAACCTACAAAATTTCACCCAACTCCGCAAACCCGAAGTTATCATAAAATCGAATGCCAAATTAGCCTAATCGAATTGCCACTTTTCACGATTTCATGATAACTCGAGTCAATAAGATTCGGCAAATTTATCATGAAATTTGATCTTCGGGTTTCATGATAACTTCGGGTTTTTGAAAAATTGCTAGTCTAATTCGGTTGGAATCGAGCAAATAAAAAGTGGCATTCGATTTCATGATAACTTCGGGTTTGATCAATATCAATTTCCGGTTGCTAGTCTAATTCTAGTCCAATTCGGTTAGAATCGAGCCAATGAAAAGTGGTTTTCGAAAAATTGCCAACCTGACATAATTTATAAGGAAATTAATTATTCGGAGGCCCAAACAAAAGAATTTGGCTAAAATCCCATGATCCCGGGTCTACGCCCCGAGTCCAATTTCGCGAGCCATTTCTAATGAACTTGCTAAAATTTGGCCGATTTTGACATCATCGCAACAAATGACAAAATTGCTCCGGGTGCGATTTTTCTTTCTTAATTTTCTTTCCAGCACTTCTTAAGCCCGACATAATAAGGAAATTAATTATTCGGAGGCCCAAACGAAGGAATTTGGCTGAAATCCCGTGATCCCGAGTCTGTGCCCCGAGTCCAATTTCGCTGGCCTTTTCCAATCAACCTGCCAAATTTCGGACCATTTCGACACCGTCGCGAAAAATGACAAAATCACCCCTGGTGCGATTTTCTTTTTTAATTTTCTGTCCAACACTTGTTCAACCTGACATAATTAATAGGGAAATTAATTATTCAGAGGCCTAAACGAAGGAATTTGGCTAAAATCCCGTGATCTCGGGTCTACGCCCTGAGTCCAATTTCTCGGGCTGTTTCCAATCAACCTTCCAAATTTCAGCACATTCCGACACCATCGCAACAAATGACAAAATTGTCCCTGGTGCGGTTTTTCTTTGTTAATTTTCTATCCAACACTTCTTCAACCTGACATAATTAATAGGGAAATTAATTATTCGGAGGCCCAAACGAAGGAATTTGGCTAAAATCTCGTGATCCCGGCTCCATGCCCCGAGTCCAATTTCGCAGGCCGTTTCCAATCGACCTACCAAATTTCGACCCATTCCGACACCGTCGCGACAAATGAAAAAATTGCCCCTGGTGTGGTTTTGCTTTGTTAATTTTCTGTCCAACACTTCTTCAACCTGAATAATTAATGAGGAAATTAATTATTCGGAGGCCCAAACGAAGGAATTTGGATAAAATCCTGTGATCACGGTTCTGTGCCCCGAGTCCAATTTCACGAGCCGTTTAAAATCAACCTCCTAAATTTCAGCCCATTCCGAGACCATCGCGACAAATGACAAAATTGCCCCAGATGCGATTTTTCTTTGTTAATTTTCTGTCCAGCACTTCTCCAACCTCACATAATTAATAAGGTAATTAATTATTTTGTGGCCCAAACGAAGGAATTTGGCTAAAATTCTGCGATCCCAGGTCTGTGCCCCGAGTCTAATTTCACGGGCCTTTTCCAATCAACCTGCCAAATTTCTGCCCATTCCGATACCGTCACGACAAATGACAAAATTGCCCCTGGTCCGATTTTTCTTTGCTGATTTTTTGTCCAGCACTTCTTCAACCTGACATAATTAATATGGAAATTAATTATTCGGAGGCCCTAACGAAGTAGTTTGGATAAAATCACGTGATCCCAGGTCTGCACTCCGAGTCCAATTTTGCGGGCCATTTCCAATCCACCTGCCAAGTCTCGGCCCATTCCGACACCGTCGTGAAAAATGACAAAATTACCCTTGGTGCGATTTTGCTTTGTTAATTTTCTGTCCAACACTTTTTCAACTTAACAAAAATTAATAAGGAAATTAATTATTCAAAGGCCCAAATGAAGGAATTTGGCTAAAATCCCGTCATCCCGGATGTGTGCACCGAGTCCAATTTCACGGGACGTTTCCAATCAACCTGCCAAATTTCGGTCGATTTCGACACCGTCGCAACAAAGGACAAAATTGCCCCCGGTGCGGTTTTTCTTCATTAATTTTCTGTCCACCACTTCTTCAAACAGACATAATTAATACAGAAATTAATTGTTCGGAGGCCCAAACGAAGGAGTTTGGCTAAAATCCCGTGATCCCGGGTCCGTACTCCGAGTCCAATTTCACGGGTCGTTTCTGATCAACCTGCCAAATTTTGGCCCATTCCGACACCGTTGCGAAAGATGAAAAAATTGCCCCTCGTACGGTTTTGCTTTGTTAATTTTCAGTCCAACACTTCTTCAGCCTGACGTAATTAATAAGGAAATTAATTATTCGGAGGCCCAAGCGAAGGAGTTTGTGAAAAATCCCGTGATCCTAGGTTTGTACCCCAAG
>NW_019254369.1:85710-89180 GCF_002742605.1 Olea europaea var. sylvestris
AACTTGCCAAATTTTGGCCCACTCCGACACCGTAGCGACAAATGACAAAATTACCCCTGGTGCGTTTTTTCTTTGTTAATTTTTTGTCCAGCACTTCTTCAACCTGACATTATTAATACGAAAATTAAGTATTCGAAGGCCCAAACGAAGGAGTTTGGCTGAATTCCCGTGATCTCGGGTCTGTACTACGAGTCCAATTTCACTGCCGTTTCCAATCAACCTACCAAATTTCGGCCCATTCGGACACCATCACGAAAAAGGACAAAATTGCCCCTGGTGTGGTTCTGCTTTGTTAATTTTCAGTCCAATACTTGTTCAACCTGACATAATTAATAAGGAAATTAATTATTCGGAGGCCCAAATGAAGGAATTTGGGTAAAATCCTGTGATCCCGGGTTTGTGCCTCGAGTCCAATTTCGCAGGCCGTTTCCAATCAACCTGCCAAATTTCGGCCCATTCCGACACTATCGCGACAACTGACAAAATTGGCTCTGGTGCGGTTTTTCTTTGTTAATTTTCTGTTCAGCACTTCTTCAACATGACATAATTAATACGAAAATTAATTATACGGAGGCCTAAACGAAGGAGTTTGGCTAAAATCCCGTGATCCCGAGTCTGTGCCCCAAGTCCGATTTCGCGAGCCGTTTCCAATCAACTTGCCAAAATTTTGGCCCAGTCCGATACCGTCGCGAAAAATGACGAAATTGCCTTGGTGCGGTTTTGCTTTGTTAATTTTCTGTCCAATACTTCTTCAGCCTAACATAATTGATAAGGAAATTAATTATTTGGAAGCCCAAATGAAGGAATTTATCTAAAATCCTGTGATCCCGAGTCTGTGCCTCGTGTCCAATTTCGCGGGCCGTTTCCAATCAACCTGCCAAATTTCGGCCCATTCCGACACCGTCGGGAAAAAAAGACGAAATTGCCCCTAGTGCGGTTTTGCTTTGTTAATTTTCTGGCCAACACTTCTTCAATCTGACGTAATTAATAAGAAAGTTAATTATTCGGAGGCCTGAATGAAGGAATTTGCCTAAAATACCGTGATCTCGGGTCCTTGCCCCGAGTCCAATTTCGCGGTCCATTTCCAACCAACCTACCAAATTTCCGCCCATTCCGACGTCGTTGCGACAAATGACAAAATTGCCCATAGTGCGGTTTTTCTTTGTTAATTTTCTATCCAGCAGTTCTTAAACCTGACATAATTAATACGAAAATTAATTATTCGGAGGCCCAAACGAAGGCGTTCGGCTAAAATCCCGTAATCCAGGGTCTAAGCCCCGAGTCCAATTTCGGGGTCCGTTTCCAATCAACCTACCAAATTACGTCCCATTCCGACACCGTCGCTACAAATGACAAAATTGCCCCTGGCACGATTTTTCATTTTTAATTTTCTGTCGAGCACTTCTTCAACCTAACATGATTAATATGAAAATTAATTATTCGGAGGCCCAAACGAAGGAATTTGGCTAAAATACCGTGATCCCGAGTCTGTGCCTCGTGTCCAATTTCACGGCCCGTTTCCAATCAACCCGCCAAATTTCGACCCATTCTAATACCGTTGCGCTAAATGTCAAAATTGCCCCTGGTGCGGTTTTACTTTATTAATTTTTTTTCCAACACTTCTTCAACTTGACAAAATTAACAAGGAAATTAATTATTCAGAGGCCCAAATGAAGGAATTTGGGTAAAATCCCATGATCCCGGGTATGTGTCTCGAGTCCAATTTCGCGGGCCATTTTCAATCAAACAGCCAAATTTCGGACCATTTCGACACCGTCGTGACAAATGACAAAATTACCCATGGTGCGATTTTTCTTTTTTAATTTTCTGTCCAGCACTTTTTCAACCTGACATAATTAATACGAAAATTAATTATTCGGAGGCTTAAACGAACGAGTTTGGCTAAAATTCCGTGATCCCGGGTCTTTGCCCCGAGTCAAATATCTCGAGCCGTTTGCAATCTGCCTACCAAATTTTGGTACATTCTGACACCGTCGCGAAAAATGACAAAATTACCCCGGGTGCGATTTTGCTTTGTAAATTTTCTGTCCAACACTTTTTCAACCTGACATAATTATTAAGGAAATGAATTATTCGGAGGTCCAAACGAAGGAATTTGGCTAAAATCTCGTGATCCCGGGTCTGTGCCCCGAGTCCAATTTCGCGGGCCGTTTCCAATAGACCTGCCAAATTTCGGCCCATTTCGACACCGTCTCAACAAATGATAAAATTGCCCCTGGTGCGGTTTTTCTTTGCTAATTTTCTATCCAGCACTTCTTCAACCTGACATAATTAATACGAAAATTAATTATTCGGAGGCCCAAACGAAGGAGTTTAGCTAAAATCCCATGATCCTGGGTCTGTACTCCAGGTCCAATTTCGTGGGTCGTTTCCAATTAACCTGCCAAATTTAGGCCCAATCCGACACCGTCACGAAAAATTACAAAATAGCCCCTAGAGCGATTTTGCTTTGTTAATTTTTGGTCCAAAATTTCTTCAACCTTAAATAATTAATAAGGAAATTAATTATTTGGAGGCCCAAACGAAGGAGTTTGGGTAAAATCCCTTAATGCTGGGTCTTTGCCCCGAGTCCAATTTCGCGGGCCATTTCAATCAACCTGCCAAATTTCGGCCCATTCCGACACCATCGCGACAAATGACAAAATTATCCCTGGTGCGATTTTTCTTTGTTAATTTTCTATCCGGCACTTCTTCAACCTGACATAATTAATACGAAAATTAAGTATTCGGAGGCCCAAACGAAGGAGTTTGGCTAAAATCTCATGATCTTGGGTCAGTACTCCGAGTCCAATTTCGTGCGCCGTTTCCAATCAACCTGCCAAATTTCGGCCCATTCCGACACCGTCGCGAAAAATGATAAAATTGCCCCTGGTGTGGTTTTGCTTTGTTAATTTTTAGTCCAACACTTCGTCAACCTGACATAATTAATAAGGAAATTAATTATTCAGAGGCCCAAACGAAGGAATTCGGCTAACCTGCAAAATTTCTGCCCATTCCGACACCATCGCGACAAATGACAAAATTGCGTATGGTGTGGTTTTTCTTTGTTAATTTTCTGTCCAGCACTTCTTCAACCTGACATAATTAATATGAAAATTAATTATTCGGAGGCCGAAAAGAAGGAGTTTGGGTAAAATCCCACGATCTCGGGTCTGTGCCCCAAGTCAAATTTCGCGAGCCGTTTCCAATCAACAGCCAAATTTCGGCCCTGTCCGACACCGTAGTGAAAAATAACGAAATTGCCTCTGGTCCGGTTTTTATTGGTTAATTTTCTGTCTAACACTTCTTCAACCAGACATAATTGAAAAGGAAATTAATTATTCGGAGGCCTAAACGAAGTAATTTCGCTAAAATCCCGTGATCCTGGGCCTGTGCCCTGAGTCCAATTTCGCGTGCTGTTTCCAATCAACCTACCAAATTATGGCCCATTTCCACACCGTCGCAAAAAA
>NW_019254369.1:89805-96533 GCF_002742605.1 Olea europaea var. sylvestris
CGGTTTTGCTTTGTTAATTTTCTGTCCAGCACTTCTTCAACCTAACATAATTAATAAGGGAGTTAATTATTTGGAGGCCAAATGAAGGAGTTTGGGTAAAATCCCATGATCCTGGGTCTGTGCCCCAAGTCCAATTTCGCGGGCCGTTTTCAATGAACCTGCCGAATTTCGGCCCATTCCAACACCTTCGCAACAAATGACAAAATTGCCCCCGGTGCAGTTTTTCTTTGTTAATTTTCTGTCCAGTTTTCTTCATCCGGACATAATTAATATGGAAATTAATTATTCGGAGGCATAAACGAAGGAGTTTGGCTAAAATCCCGTAATCCTGGGTGTGTGCCCCGAGTCCAATTTCTCTGGCCGTTTCCAATCAACCTGCCAAATATCGGCCCATTCCAACACAGTCGCGAAAAATGAAAAAATTACCCCTAGTGCAGTTTTGCTTTGCTAATTTTCTATCCAACACTTCTTCAATCTGACATAGTTAATAAGGAAATTAATTATTCGAAGGCCCAAATGAAGGAATTTGGCTAGTATCCCGTGATCCCGGGTCTGTGTCCCAAGTCCAATTTCTTGGGCCGTTTCCAATCAACCTACCAAATTTCGGCCCATTCCGACACCGTCGCGCCAAATGACAAAATTGCCCATGGTACGATTTTGCTTTGTAAATTTTCTGTCCAGCACTTCTTCAACTTGAGATAATTAATAAGGAAATTAATTATTCGGAGGCCCAAACGAAGGAGTTTGGGTAAAATCCCATGATCCGAGGTCTGTGTCCCGAGTCCAATTTCGCGGGTTGTTTCCAATCCACATGCCAAATTTCGGCCCATTTGGACACCGTCGCGACAAATGACAAAATTATCCCTGGTGCGATTTTTCTTTCCTAATTTTCTTTCCAGCACTTCTTCAACCTGAATAATTAAGACGGAAATTAATTATTCGGAGGCCTAAATGAAGGAGTTCGGCTAAAATCCCGTAATCCCGGGTATGTGCCCCGAGTCCAATTTCTTGGGCCGTTTCCAATCAACCTGCCAAATTTCGGCCCATTCCAACATCGTCGCGAAAAATGATAAAATTGAACTTGGTGCGATTTTTCTTTGTTAGTTTTCTGTCCAACAATTTTTCAACACGATGTAGTTAATAAGGAAATTAATTATTCGGAGGCCAAAACGAAGGAATTTCGCTAATATCCCATGATCTCGGGTCTCTGCCCCGAGTCCAATTTCGCGGACCGTTTTCAATAAACCTTCCAAATTTCGGCCCATTCCAACACTGTCGCTCCAAATGATAAAATTACCCCTGGTACGGTTTTGCTTTGTTAATTTTATGTCCTGCATTTCTTTAACCTGACAAAATTAATAAGGAATTTATTATTCGGAGGCCCAAACGAAGGAATTTGGCTAAAATCCTGTGATCCCAGGTCTGTGCCCCGAGTCCCATTTCGCGGGCCGTTTCCAATCAACCTGCCAAATTTCGGCCCATTCCGACGCTGTCGCGACAAATGAAAAAATTGCCCCTTGTGTGATTTTTCTTTGTTAAGTTGCTGTCCAGCACTTCTTCAACCTGACATAATTAATATAGAAATTAATTATTCGAAGGCCAAAATGAAGGAGTTTGGCTAAAATCCCGTGATCCCGGGTCTTTGCCCCGAGTCCAATTTCTCGGGCCGTTTCCAATCTACCTGCCAAATTTCGGCACATTCTGACACCATCGCGAAAAATGAAAAAAATTACCCCTGGTGCGATTTTGCTTTGTAAATTTTTTGTCCAACACTTCTTCAACCTGACATAATTATTAAGGAAATTAATTATTCGGAGGCCCAAACAAAGGAATTTGGCTAAAATCTCGTGATCCCAAGTCTGCGCCCCGAGTCCAATTTTGCGGGCCGTTTCCAATCAACCTGCCAAATTTCGGCCCATTCTGACACTGTCGCGACAAATGACAAAATTGCCCCTGGTGCGGTTTTTCTTTGTTAATTTTCTGTCCAGCACTTCTTCAACCTGAGATAATTAATAAGGAAATTAATTATTCGGAGGCGCAAACGAGGGAGATTAGCTAAAATCCCGTGTTCTCGGTTCTGTACTCCAAGTCCAATTTCGCGGGTCGTTTCCAATCAACCAGCCAAATTTCGGCCTATTCCGACACCGTTGTGAAAACTGACAAAATTGCCCCTGGTGCGGTTTTGCTTTGTTAATTTTCGGTCCAACACTTCTTCAAACTGACACAATTAATAAGGAAATTAATTATTCGAAGTCCGAAGCCCCGAGTCCAATTTCGTGGGTCGTTTCCAATCAACCTACCAAATTTCGGCCCATTTCGACACCGTCGCGACAAATGACAAAATTGCCCCCGGTACGATTTTTTTTGTTAATTTTCTGTCAAGCACTTCTTCAACCTGACATAATTAATATGAAAATTAAGTATTCGGAGGCCCAAACTAAGGAGGTTAGCTAAAATCCCGTGATCCCGAGGTTGTGCCCCGAGTCCAATTTCGCGGGCTGTTTCCAATCAACCTGCCAAATTTCCGCCCATTCCGACACCATCGCGACAAATGACAAAATCACCCCTAGTGCGTTTTTTCTTTGTTAATTTTCTGTCCAGCACTTCTTCAACCTAACATAATTAATACGGAAATTAATTATTCGGTGGCCTAAATGAAGGAGTTTGGCTAAAATCCCGTGATCTCGGGTCTGTGCCTCGGTCCAATTTCGCGAGTCGTTTCCAATCAACCTGCTAGATTTTGGCCCATTCCGACACCATCTCGAAAAATGACGAAATTGCCCCTGGTGCGATTTTGCTTTGTTAATTTTCTGTCCGACACTTCTTCAACCTAACATAATTAATAAGAAATTAATTATTCGGAGGCCCAAACGAAGGGATTTCGTTAAAATCCTTGATCCCGGGTCTGTGCCCTGAGTCCAATTTCGCTGGTCGTTTCCAATCAAGCTGCCAAATTTCGGCCCATTTCGACACCGTTGCGACAAATGTCAAAATTGCCCCTGGTGCGATTTTGCTTTGTTAATTTTCTGTCCAACACTTCTTCAACCTGACATAATAAATAAGGAAATTAATTATTCGGAGGCCCAAACGAAGGATTTTTACCTAAAATTTCGTGATCCCGGGTCTGTGCCCTGAGTCCAATTTCACAAGCCTTTTTCAATCAATCCGCCAAATTTCGGCCCATTCTGGCACCATCGTAAAAAATGACAAAATTGCCCCTAGTCCGATTTTTCTTTGTTAATTTTCTGCCCAGCACTTCTTCAACATGACATAATTAATACGAAAATTAATTATTTGGAGGCCCAAACGAAGGAGTTTGGCTAAAATCCCGTTATCCCGGGTCTGTGCCCCGAGCCCAATTTCGCGGGCTGTTTCCAATCAACCTGCCAAATTTCGGCCCATTTCGACACCGTCGCAAAAATAACAAAATTGCCCCTTGTGTGGTTTTGCTTTTTTAATTTTCTGTCCAGCACTTCTTCAACCTGACATAATTAAAAAGGAAATTAATTATTCGGAGGCCGAAACAAAGGAGTTTAGCTAAAATCCCGTGATCCCGGGTCTGTGCCCCGAGTCCAATTTCTTGGGCCATTTCCAATGAACTTGTCAAATTTCTGCCCATTCCGACATCATCTCGAAAAATGACAAAATTGTCCCTTGTGCAGTTTTGCTTTGTTAATTTTCTGTTCAACAATTCTTCAGTCTGACAGAAGTAATAAGGAAATTAATTATTCAGAGGCCCTAACGAAGGAATTTGGCTAATATCCCGTGATCCCAAGTCTCTGCCTCGACTCCAATTTCACGGGCCATTTCCAATAAACCTGCCAAATTTCGGCACATTCCGACACCATTGCTCCAAATGACAAAATTGCCCCTGGTACGGTTTTGCTTTGTTAATTTTCTGTCCAACACTTCTTCAACCTGACATAATTAATAAGGAAATTAATTATTCGAAGGATCAAACAAAGGAATTTGGGTAAAATCCCGTGATCCCGGGTCTGTGCCCTGAGCCCAATTTCACTGGCCGTTTCCAATCAACCTACTAAATTTTGGCCCATTCCAACACCATTGTGACAAAATGATAAAATTGCCCCTGGTGCAGTTTTTCTTTATTAATTTTCTGTCCAGCATTTCTTCAACCTGACATAATTAATACGGAAATTAATTATTCGAAATCCTAAACGAAGGAGTTTCACTAAATCCCGTGATCCCAGGTCTATGCCCCGAGTCCAATTTCTCGGGTCGTTTCCAATTTGCCTGCTAAATTTTGGCCCATTCTGACACCGTCGTGAAAAATGACAAAATTGCCCCGGGTGTGGTTTTGCTTGGTAAATTTTCTGTCCAACACTTCTTCAACCTGACATAATTATAAAGAAAATTAATTATTCGGAGGCTCAAACGAAGGAATTTGGCTAAAATCTCGTGATCCCGGGTCTGTGCCCCGAGTCCAATTTCGCGGGCCATTTCCAATCAACCTGGCAATTTTCGGCCAATTTCGACACTGTCGCAAAAAATGAGTAAAATTGCCCCTGGTGCGATTTTTCTTTGTTAATTTCTGTCCAGCACATCTTCAACCTGACATAAATAGTACGGAAATTAATTATTCGAAGGCCCAAACGAAGGAGTTTGGCTAATATTCGGTGATCCTAGGTCTGTACCCCAAGTCCAATTTCGCGGGCCGTTTCCAATCAACCTGCCAAATTTTGGCCCATTCCGACACTGTCACGAAATATGGTAAAATTACCCCTTGTGTGGTTTTACTTTGTTAATTTTCTGTCCAGCACTTCTTCAACCTGACATAATTAATAAGGAAATTAACTATTCGGAAGCCCAAACGAAGGAATTTGGCTAAAATCCTGTGATCCCAAGGCTGTGCCCCGAGTCCAATTTCGCGGGCCGTTTCCAATCAACCTGCCAAATTTCAGCCCATCCGGTCAACATCACGACAAATGACAAAATTGCCCCTGATTCACTTTTTCTTTGTTAATTTCCTGTCCAGCACTTCTTCAACTTGACATAATTAACAGCGAAATTAATTATTAGAAGGCCCAACCGAAGAAATTTGGCTAAAATCTCCTGATCCCAAGTCTGTGCCCCGAGTCCAATTTCCCGGACCATTTCCTATCAACTTGCCAAATTTCAGCCCATTCCAACACCATGTCCGTTATGGGACCATAAGTACTTTTCGGAAATGTTGCGACTGTTTAGGGTTTAGCTCACGATCTCGTAATGACGTATTAGGGTTTTCGTCCTTTTTTTGAAGAACGACCACTCGCATATTTTTAACGCTTGGATTTTCGACCTTCGAAGAAATGAGCGTAACTTATTCAAACGGTGTCCGTTTTGGGCCCATAAGTACTTTTCGAAAATGTAGCGACCCTTTTGGACTGCACTCACAACTTCGTCGTGACGTATGAGGGATTTTGACCATTTTATGAAGAACGTGCACCTGCATATTTGGATTGACGTTGTTCGAAGAATTGAGCATAACTTTTGCAGATGGTGTCCATTATGCGACCATAAGTACTTTTTTTTTGTAAAGATATCCACACATCCTTAGCGACTTCTTAGGGTCCACCAAGGAAGGTCGATGGGGGTTAAGGGTTCCCCAACCAAATTTATTTCATAAAAATCAAGAATACACGGAAGGAGGGGGGCATGAACCTAACCTCCAAAAACCAGTGTGCGACCATAAGTACTTTTCGAAAATGTTGCGACCGTTTAGGGTTTAGCTCACGATTTCGTAATGACGTATTAGGGTTTTCGTCCTTTTTTTGAAGAACGACCACTCGCATATATTTTAACGCTTGGATTTTCGACCTTCGAAGAAATGAGCGTAACTTATGGAAACGGTGTCCGTTTAGGGCCCATAAGTACTTTTCGAAAATGTAGCGACCATTTTGGATTGAACTCACAACTTCGTCGTGACATATGAGGGATTTTCACCATTTTATGAAGAACGTGCACCTGCATATTTGGATTGACGTTGTTCAAAGAATTGAGCATAACTTTTGCAGACGGTGTCCGTTATGCGACCATAAGTACTTTTCGGAAATGTTGCGACCGTTGAGGGTTTAGCTCAAGATTTCGTAATGACGTATTAGGGTTTTCGTCCTTTTTTTGAAGAACGACCACTCGCATATTTTTAATGCTTGGATTTTCGACCTTCGAGGAAATGAGCGTAACTCATGCAAACGGTGTCCGTTTTGGGCCAATAAGTACTTTTCGAAAATGTAGCGACCCTTTTGGATTGCACTCACAACTTCGTCGTGACGTATGAGAGATTTTGACCATTTTATGAAGAACGTGTACCTACATATTTGGATTGACGTTGTTCGAAGAATTGGGCATAACTTTTGCAGACGGTGTCCGTTATGCGACCATAAGTACTTTTCGGAAATGTTGCGACCGTTTAGGGTTTAGCTCACGATTTTGTAACGACGTATTAGGGTTTTCGTCCTTTTTTTGAAGAACGACCACTCGCATATTTTTGACGCTTGGATTTTCGACCTTCGAAGAAATGAGTGTAACCTATGCAAACGGTGTCCGTTTTGGGCCAATAAGTACTTTTCGAAAATGTAGCGACCCTTTTGGACTGCACCCACAACTTCATCTTGACGTATGAGGGATGTTGACCATTTTATGAATAACGTGCACCTGCATATTTGGATTGACGTTGTTCGAAGAATTGAGCATAACTTTTGCAGACGGTGTCCGTTATGCGACCATAG
>NW_019254370.1:0-1189 GCF_002742605.1 Olea europaea var. sylvestris
AATATTCAACGATTAGTTACAATTTAATTTGTTCACATAAACTATAAGAACATAAATTAACATATTATGTATAAAGCTCGTCCAACATAATTTAAAATTTAATCATATAAAGTATCTTAGGCCTCGTTTGGCAATGTTTTTCGTAAAGTGCGAAATTTTTTTTAAGACCAAAAAATTGTTTTCAAACTTTTTTGTATAATTCTTTGAAAGTACTTTCTCTAATTGAAGAGTTTTTAAAGGAAGATGACTTAATATAACTTTCTCATAAAACTATTCTACAAAAAGGCAAAAATAAAAGCATAAGCACTTTCAAACGGGCCCTAATTTTGTTTTGAAGTATTGCAATGATTAAATATTACAATAATTTATAACATGATCATTATCTAATAATAAACTTTGAAAGTGTATAATTTTATAATGAACCAATATATATTCTTGTATAGATAAATTTTACTTGAATTGTGAACATACAAGTTTATACATAACATCTTATTTTGGTTTATAAATTGAGTAATGTTATTTGTAAATCATTGTGTACATATTGGTGTACAGACTGATTACATGGAAGAAAAAGAAAGGGAAAACATAATAAAAGACAAAAATTCAATTATTATAATATTTTTCTCTTCCATATTATCTATCTGTACAACATTAAATACACAATTATTTACAAATATAATTAATCAAATTTGCAAGTATGAACTTTTGTTCTAAATTTGCATTTGTTAATATTTAAATTATGGTGATCACTGGTGACATTATACATTAATTAATTGATAAATATATCCATGATCAATTAATTAATTGATGTTTCATGTTACAGACGGGGTTGGCCTTGTACCATAGCCAACTAAGCAATCGTCTATGGTTTCAAAATGTCAAGGGACTAAAAAAATTTTGGAATTTTACCTTGCAGGAAGGTGAAGGCGGGAAGAAATACCGAAGTACATGCATTTTAATCAATGATTTTGTTGAAAGATCTTGAATGTAACAAAAAAATTACACTGTCGTCTGAGCCTATATCTTGTTTAATTTCTTGATGTTTGTGTTGTCAAAATAGCGAAAATCTTTTGATTTTTGTTGTAAAAACTGGTGAAGACATGTCTACTGTGAAAATAGTAGCTAATATATTATTTTGCAGCAAATTAAGCCCCTATTTGATCCCAATTTTCTAAAAACTTTTTTTTTT
>NW_019254371.1:0-1189 GCF_002742605.1 Olea europaea var. sylvestris
AATGCGCAAGGGCTCGTTCTTCAAAAAATGGCTTAAATCCCTCATACGTCATCATGAAGCTGTGAGTTCTATCCAAAACGCTCACTACATTTCCGAAAAGTACTTATGGGCCCAAAATGGAAACCGTCTACGAAAGTCACGCTCAATTCTTCAAACGCCGGCAATCCAAGCGTTATAAATATGCAAGTGCTCATTCTTCGAAAAATTGCTGAAATCCCTCAAACGTCATGATGAAGTTGAGAGTTCAATCCAGAATGCTAGCTACATTCCCGAAAAGTACTTATGGGCCGAAAACGGACACCGTCTGCAAAAATCACGCTCAATTCTTCGAACGCAGGCAATCGAAGCGTTGTAAATATGCAAGTGCTCGTTCTTCGAAAAATGGTCGAAATCCCTCAAACGTCACGACGAAGTTGTGAGTTCAATCCAAAACGATCGCTACATTTCCGAAAAGTACTTTTGGGCCAAAAACGGACAACGACTGCAAAAGTTGCGCTAAGTTCTTCGCATGCCGACAATCCAAATGCGCAAGTGCTCGTTCTTCGAAAAATGGCTTAAATCCCTCATACGTCATCACGAAGCTGTGAGTTCTATCCAAAACGCTCGCTACATTTTCGAAAAGTACTTATGGGCCCAAAACGGAAACCGTCTGTGAAAGTCACGCTCAATTCTTCGAACGCCGGCAATCCAAGCGTTGTAAATATGCAAGTGCTCGTTCTTCGAAAAATTGTTGAAATCCCTCAAGCGTCACGATGAAGTTGTGAGTTCAATCCAAAATGCTCGCTACATTTTCGAAAAGTACTTATGGGCCCAAAACGGAAACCGTCTGCAAAAGTCACGCTCAATTCTTCGAACGCCGGCAATCCAAGCGTTATAAATATGCAAGTGCTCGTTTTTCAAAAAATGGTCGAAATCCCTCAAACGTCACGACGAAGTTGTGAGTTCAATCCAAAACGATCGCTGCATTTCCGAAAAGTACTTATGGGCCAAAAACGGACACCGACTGCAAAAGTTGGGCTCAATTCTTCGCATGCCGACAATCCAAATGCGCAAGTGCTCATTTTTCAAAAAATGGCTTAAATCCCTCATAAGTCATCATGAAGCGATGAGTTCTATCCAAAACGCTCGCTACATTTCCGAAAAGTACTTATGGGCCCAAAACGGAAACCGTCTGTGAAAGTCACGCTCC
>NW_019254372.1:0-1189 GCF_002742605.1 Olea europaea var. sylvestris
AAAAAAAAACTTGAGCTAAGTTGTTTGAAAAAATGAATAGTCGATCTAGAGGCAAAGCAAAAGGAGATAGAAGAATACTTCTCAAATCACTACCCGTCTTTTACAGAGGATATCCTAGTGAAACCTCTCCTAAAAATTGAAGATTCCTTAGCTCACTAGATACAATGTGGAGGGCAACCCCATTAGCCACCTTGACAAGAGTGCGTCTATAATGGAGTTACAAGGAGCCAGTGATACCATTATGTACAAGGCTTTCTCCCTCACACTTCGAGATAAAGCTCAAAGATGGTTTAGAGAGCAAAGGTTGATCGAAACTTGGATTCACATGGCTACTACATTATCGGCCAAATTTATAGGTCCTATGGCCAAGACAATACCCAATTCATGTTTGTTAAGTATTAAAAAAGGATAAAGCCAATTTCTGAAATATTACCTTAGCAGATATAACAAGCAAATCTTGAAGGTTGAAAAAATCTTAGATAACACTGTCCTAATGGCTTTCTATCTAGACTAAGACCTAGACAAGATTCTGGTGGTTCTTCCAAGAAGATGGTAAAAAAACCTAGCATAAATTCTTTAGTTAAACTGAGAAAAACATAGGAATAGAAGAAGCAACGTCAGAACAAGAGGGAGAAAGGATAGAAGTAAAAGATGCAGCTCTTTCAAAAGAAAAAAAGAGTAGATAAGAGACCTATACTCAAAGAATGAGGGAGCAGTGAGAGATGAAATGACCTCACCCATATCCAGAAAGATTTCAAGAATACCGCCATCTCAATACCTCATCGGAAGGAGCTTTCATGCAGGTAAGGGACAATTAAATCCTCCACAGACTACCCCACTAGAAATGAGAGTTCTGTTAACATATTATCAGAGACCTTAGATCGAGTAGGAATTTCAAAAATGTACCTGCGACCTTACCCATATGATTACAAGGTTTCATTAGTAATTCGATTAAGGTGAAATGTCAGATATCCTCATAGTCGAACTTGAAGATTTTCTTTGTAAATGGAGAACTATCGCAAATTTTGTGATTGATGATTTACCTTTAACAGCTGTACAATCCTGGGATGACCGAGTTAAAGGCTGCTACCTCAATATATTATTATTGCCTGAAATTTTCCACCTCAGAAGGTGTTTGGTGATACAAGGTAATGAAGCTGATGCCAGGACCTGTAACATCAACCCACCT
>NW_019254373.1:0-1189 GCF_002742605.1 Olea europaea var. sylvestris
GTATATTATTTTATGGGTTTTATATGTATTTTCTTGGCAACTTCAACTGATGTTTATGATTGAGTACTGTTTTAAGGATTTTTGGTATTATGACTTGCCATGGTTACTAAATAATGCAACTTTTATAATTTTGTTTAATTGAGTATGTAGTTCAGTGGATCTATAGGTGTACATATGAGAGATAATTAAGCTTGATGTGATTAAGTTGCTTTCTTTAATGATCACTGGTAAATTATTTTGGCACATCGAGCAGAAATTTTCACTGCTAATTTAAATGGAGTAAAATTTTATGGAACCACTAAAAAGCAACTAAATTTGTTGTGGAACATTTGAAAAACTCAATAAATGGATAACTTGGAGCACAAGGCTCTCCATGTGCTTGCAGATTGTAGTGGGCCTTGCGAGGCAAAATATAATGGAGGCTGCGTTAATGGAATGGAAGTCGGTTTTTGCAGATTGGAATAATATTTATTCTCGATAGAAGTAATCCCTTGTTTGGCCCCCATTTTTTCCAAATTTTAATGCTTGGAATAGTGTTTTTTTGAAGAATGTGGGGGTTGAAAAAGAATGAAAAGTTTTCGATTTACGTGTAATAGAATGAAAAGTTTTCGATTTACATATAATATTATTTTATGGAAGATTGTGTGGTTGAAAATAAGAGAGGAAAAAAATGAAAGAGAATGGGGGCCAAACAGGGCTAAGTTTCATGCTGATAGTATAAAGAATTTTTATGTGGTATTTTAGGGGATCTACTTGGTATATGTTTTTACGCTAGAGGTACTAATGGATGTACTTGTGTTGCGCTTTGGCTCCATCTGGACATGAAAATGCAGTTTCTCGTTGTTAACCTATTATTTGTAAATAATGATTTCGTTAAATGACATTGCTGATTTTACGATCCATCACCAGAATGCTCTGACATTTGTAATTTAATTTCTGCCCAGTGGTCTGTTGGTTGCCTTTTTCCACCAATATCTTTCCAAAAATAGATGATAGATTATTATTCTAAGAAGGGATACACTTCAGCTTTCATACTAACCAACTCAAAAGTAACAATAAATATTCAAAGTGGAGAGAAACATGTCATGAAGCTACTAAAATTCATTATGCCTATGTATTAATTTTTTTCCTTTAATAGGAGAAAATGAAACATGAAAGAACCCAGAAATAGATAAAGTTTGTATATGTC
>NW_019254374.1:0-1189 GCF_002742605.1 Olea europaea var. sylvestris
AGGCCTTTCTTTGATAAGGTTTGCATGAAATAAATATTTTTACCATTAACTCTGATGTGTCTTAAATTGTTCGTGTTGGCGTGAAGCTCTACTTTGAGAGGTTGAATAGGGCGGAAATGTGATAATTAATAGGATTGTGTTGTTTTGTTCAAACTATTCCTTCGATGCAAGATGTTATGTGAACATATTGATGCCATAATCTGTGGTATATCCAGGACTAGAGCTCTCTGAAATGCGCTAAATAGTTATGTAAACTGTAATATCCCCTGCTGCCATCTTTAGGATAGATGGAGAATTGAATGATTCCGTTGTTTTTCGGAGCAAAATGATTCTATACATGAAAACTGTTTGCCGAAAGGTTATACCATTTTGATGTGGAAAGTGGTAACTGATTTGCTGGATGTGTCCTTTTAACAGGTTGATTAACCCGTCATTGAAATGAGGTCATTGTAAGTGCTAGCAAAATCTACCGTAAAGTAGTTGTCTTTTTATTTGAGCATTACTCTCTTGGCCAGATTTATTAAGCATTGAGTTTTCAAGACACACGTGTGCAGATCCACTTGCATATTGACTAACGGTGAAATATCTGTAAATCCTTTATCAGAATCAGGAGGAATGTAGGATCATTCCATCTATTACAGACCTATTTTTTCCCAAGGATAAATTCAGGTTAATGACTTACAAACTGTGTCTATTTCGAAGCCGATGGATTTCAGGCTATATACATCTTGTCAATTGATTGTACTTAGACACAGTACAATAGCAACTCATGACTTGAGATTCTATTCCAGTCCTTCACCAAATGATTCAGTATCTATGCAATTTTCCTTTATCACTGAAGCTGATGGAATTTAGGTTACCTATATGTTGTAAACTGTTTACACTTGGACAAATACAGCAACTGACATTTGAGATTCCAGTCCAGTCCTGCCCACCCAAAGCGTAACCCCCTTGACTTGGCTATAGTCATGTGAGGTTCTTCTACCCTGACTTTTGTTCTTGCCAACACTGTCTGCTCAGTTTTTGGTAATAATGCTTCATTCCATGGCCTAAATTGGAATTGACCTCTTGTTCTGAGGACGACCTATGAGTTGGACTGATAAAAGTCCCAACATTCTTTTTTTATTATTGTGTGATTCCCCTACTGCTTGGAGATGTTATTGGGGGGGGGGGGGGGGGGGGGGGGGTT
>NW_019254375.1:0-1189 GCF_002742605.1 Olea europaea var. sylvestris
TCGGAATGCTTGGAGAGTCGGCGTAAGACGAATTGAGCGTAATTTTCGCACACGTTGTCCGTTTTGGGCCCATAAGTCCTTTTCGGAAATGCAGCGTCCGTTTTGGATTGAACTCACCACTTCGTCGTGACGTATGAGGGATTTCGGCCAGTTTTTGAAAGAATGAGCACTTGCGCATTTGTAACGATTGGATTATCGGCGTTCGAAGAATTGAGCGTAACTTTTGCACACGGTGTCCGTTTTGGGCCCATAAGTACTTTTTGGAAGTGTACCGACCGTTTTGGATTGAACTCACCACTTCGTCGTGACGTATGAGGGATTTCGGCCATTTTTTGAAAGAATGAGCACTTGCATATTTGGAACGCTTGGAGAGTCGGCGTAAGAAGAATTGAGCGTAACTTTTGCACACGTTGTCCGTTTTGGGCCCATAAGTACTTTTTGGAAATGTAGGGACCGTTTTGAATTGAGCTCACAAATTCGTCGTGACGTACGAAGGATTTCGGCCATTTTTCGAAAGAATGAGCGCTTGCATATTTGGAACGCTTGGAGAGTCGGCGAAAGAAGAATTCAGCGTAACTTTTGCACATGTTGTCCGTTTTGGGCCCATAAGTAATTTTTGGAAATGTAGCGTCGGGTTTGGATTGGACCCACCACTTCATCGTGACGTATGAGGGATTTTGGCTATTTTTTGAATAAATGAGCACTTACGTATTTGGAACGCTTACATTGTCGGCGTTCGAAGAATTGAGCGTAACTTTTGCACACGGTGTCCGTTTTGGGCCCAAAAGTACTTTTTGGAAATGTAGCGGCCGTTTTGGATTGAACTCACCACTTCGTCGTGACGTACAAGGGATTTCAGTCATTTTTCGAAAGAATGAGCACTTGCATATTTGGAACGCTTGGAGAGTCGACGTAAGAAGAATTGATCGTAACTTTTGCACACGTTGTCCGTTTTGGGCCTACAAGTACTTTTTGGAAATGTAGCATCCGTTATGGATGGAACACACCACTTCGTCGTGACGTATGCGGGATTTTGGCCAGTCTTAGAGAGAATGAGCACTTGCGTATTTGGAACGCTTGGATTATCGACGCTCGAAGAATTGAGTGTAACTTTTGCACACGGTTTCTATTTTGGGCCCATAAGTACTTTTTGGAAATGTAGCGACCGTTTTGGATTGAAGTCACAACT
>NW_019254376.1:0-1189 GCF_002742605.1 Olea europaea var. sylvestris
TAATTATTCGGAGGCCCAAACGAAAGAATTTGGCTAAAATCCCGTGATCCCGGGTCTGTACCCCGAGTCTAATTTCGCGGGCCATTTATAATCAACCTGCCAAATTTCGGCCCATTTCGACACCGTCACGACAAATGACAAAATTGCCCCTGGTGCGATTTTTCTTTGTTAATTTTCTGTCTAGCACTTCTTCGACTTGACATAATTAATGTGGAAATTAATTATTTGGAGGCCCAAACGAAGGAATTTGGTTAAAATCCCGTGATCCCGGGTCTGTGCCCCGAGTCCGATTTCGCGGGCCGTTTCCAATCGACCAGCCAAATTTCGGCGCATTCCGACACCGTCGCTACAAATGACAAAATTGCTCCTGGTGCGATTTTTCTTTGTTGATTTTTGGTCCCGAACTTCATCAACCAGACATAATTAATAAGGAAATTAATTATTCGGAGGCCCAAATGAAGGAATTTGGCTAAAATCCCGTGATCCTGGGTTTGTGCCCCGAGTCCGATTTCGAGGGTCGTTTCCAATCAACCTGCCAAATTTCGGCCCTTTCCTACACCGTCGCGATAAATGACAAAATTGCCCTTGGTGCGGTTTTACTTTGTTAATTTTCTGTCCGTCACTTCTTCAACCTAATATAATTAATAAGGAAATTAAGTATTCGGAGGCCCAAATGAAGGAATTTGGCTAAAATCTCGTGATCCCGAGTCTGTGCCCCGAGTCCAATTTCGTAGGCCGTTGCAGATCAACCTACCAAATTTCGGCCCATTCCGACACCGTCGTGACAAATGACAAAATTGCCCTTGGTGCGGTTTTACTTTGTTAATTTTCTGTCCGTCACTTCTTCAACCTAATATAATTAATAAGGAAATTAATTATTCGGACCCCCAACCGACGAAATTTGGCTAAAATCTCGTGATCCCGAGTCTGTGCCCCGAGTCCAATTTCGCGGGCTGTTTGCAATCAACCTGCCAAATTTCGGCCCTTTCCTACACCGTCGCGATAAATGACAAAATTGCCCTTGGTGCGGTTTTACTTTGTTAATTTTCTGTCCGTCACTTCTTCAACCTAACATAATTAATAAGGAAATTAATTATACAGAGGCCCAAAAGAAGGAACTTGGCTAAAATCTTGTGATCTCGGGTCTGCGCCTCGAGTCCAATTTCGCGGGCCTTTTCTAATCAACCTA
>NW_019254377.1:0-1189 GCF_002742605.1 Olea europaea var. sylvestris
GACCCGAGATCTTGAGATTTTGGCCAAATTCCTTCGTTTAGGCCTCCGAATAATTAATTTTCGTATTAATTATGCCAGGTTGAAGTAGTGTTCGATAGAAAATTAAGAAAAGAAAAACTGCAGCAGTGGCAATTTCGTCATTTGTCGTAACGGCGTCGGAATGGGCCGAAATTTGGCAGGTTGATTGGAAACAGCTCGAGAAATTGGACTCGGGGTGCAGACCCGGGATAACAGGATTTTAGCCAAATTCCTTCGTTTAGGTCTCCGAATAATTAATTTCCGTATTAATTATGTCAGGTTAAAGATGTGTTGGACAGAAAATTAAAAAAGAAAAACCGCACCAGGAGCAATTTCTTCATTTGTCGCGACGGTATCGTAATGGGCCGAAATTTGGCTGGTTGATTGGAAACGACCCGAGAAATTGGACACGGGGCACAGACCCAGGATCACGGGATTTTAGCCAAATTCCTTCATTTAGGCCTTTGTATAATTAATTTATGTTTTAATTATATCGGGTTGAAGAAGTGTTGGATAGAAAATTAAAAACGCAAAATCGCACCAGGGGCGATTTCGCCATTTGTCACGACGGTGTCGGAATGGGCCGAAATTTGGCAGGTTGATTGGAAACGGCCCCAGAAATTTGGCTCGGGGCACAGACCCGGGATCATGGGATTATAGCCAAATATCTTCGTTTAGGCCTCTGAATAATTAATTTCCGTATTAATTATATCAGGTTGAAGAAGTTTTGGACAAAAAAATTAACAACGCAAAACAACACCAAGGGCAGTTTTGTTATTTGTCGTGACGGTGTCGAAATGGGCCAAAATTTGGTAGGTTAATTGGAAACGGGCTCAGAAATTGGAGTCGGAGCACAAACCCAGGATCACGAGATTTTAGCCAAATTCCTTCGTTTAGGCCTCCAAATAATTAATTTCCATATTAATTATGTTAGGTTAAAGAAGTGTTGGACAGAAAATTAAAAAAGAAAAATCGCACCAGGGGCAATTTCGTCATTTGTCGCGACGGTATTGGAATGGGTCGAAATTTGGCAGGTTGATTGGAAACGGCCCTGGAAATTGGACTCGGGGCACAGACCCGGGGTCACGGGATTTTAGCTAAATACTTTCGCTTAGGCCTATGAATAATTAATTTTCGTATTAATTATGTTAGGTTGAAGAAGTGTTGGACA
>NW_019254378.1:0-1189 GCF_002742605.1 Olea europaea var. sylvestris
GGAGTTGGGCTCCAATGTCGAGAACCAATCCCTAGCAGCATTAGTCAGTGTTTGTGGAAAGGCTTTGCACATAACCTGATCCGGCGCAACTTGCAAGTTCATGACGTCAGTATATACATTGAGGTGGTTGATGGGGTCGGACATCCCATCATACTCTTTAATGCGAGGATATTTGAATCTGTCAGGTAAGGGATATGACAATATCTCTGGTGTGAATGGAGTGTTAGGGGTGAAACCCGTTGGCCCCCCCAGCATTCCGTTGCAGGCCAGCTGTAATTTCTTCTTGAATGATCCGGGCAATTTCACCGGAATCCATGGCGACGATCTCGAGCCCGAGACCATATTGTGAATACCCGAGGTTCCTACTCCACCAGTTGCGAGGTTTAGTGGTTGTGCTCGAGCATCAGCCATAAAACCGCCATGCTTTGCCTGTGCTGGTGACGGATGTGAATTTCTTTAACTTAACAGTTGGGTGAGCGTGGCCACTTGCTGACAAAGTTTTTCGAAGGCTTCGGTTGTGATGACCGCTGGCAAAGATAAGAGTCGTCGAGATATGTCAGTCCTCGAGTATCCAACTTGGCAATATCACAAACCAAATTTTGATTTGATTCCGATTTTTTATAGTCGCTCAATTAAATCTTAATTAATATAATTTTTTTCAAATAATTGAGAATTTTATCCATTAAAATGTAAATTATAAAAGCACACAATATTAAAAACTTTAAAATTTATTTTTGAAACATTAAATAGTGAAACCTAACCAGAATTATCGGTTCCATGTAGAAAAAAAAAAGGAATCAGATCAAACCTAAATCAGTTAGTTCTAGTCCTAATTCTAGTTCTACTCCAATTGTTCTTCCTTTTTCATATAACTAATGATTATATGTTTACAATTTTCAACGAAAAATCATTCTATCTATCCTCAGAGCATATGCACATGATTTGATTGAAGCATAGGGAGCAAACATATTGAAATGATGCAGGAATTATTGCATTATGGGATGCCTCTGGAGCCACTGGCAATCAAATGGGGAACAACAGACTGGAGATGCTCTTCAAAAATTATGAAATTTTGCGGTCCTAATTATTTTCTACATAGTGAGGCCTCCAAGGGCCATTATAATTCATAAATTATTCAATGGTTCTAGTTGAAACTTTCAAGTCAAAAATTGTTAAGTTATCCCCAACT
>NW_019254379.1:0-1189 GCF_002742605.1 Olea europaea var. sylvestris
ACTGTCCAACAGTGTAATGTCACGTGGCAAAGTGTAAACTAGAGTGTACGTCATAGTGTACATGTAGCAAGATCCGTACCGATCGAAATTTTCTTTTTGTACACAGCTTTTTAACACGTTGTTTGAAACTTACATTGTTGTTAAGTGCCAACTGGATGGTAAAACTTTAAAAAATTTGAAATGTCCTATACGGTAATGTCACGTGGTAAAGTGTAAATTAAAGTGTGTACACCATAGAGTACATGTAGCGAGGTTCTTGCTGATTGAACTTCGCTATTTGTACACTAATTTTTGACACGTTCTTTGACACTTGCATTGTTACCAAGTGTCAATTGGATAGGAAAACAATTTGGAATTTAAACTGTCTAACAAGTTAATGACACATGGCAAAGTGTAAGCTAAATGTACACCATAGTGTACATGTAGTGAGGTTCTTACCGATTGAACTTTGCTATTTGTACACTTATTTTCAACACATTGTTCGACACTTGAATTGTTGTCCAGTGTCGATAGGATGGGAAAACTGTTCGAAATTTAAACTGTCCTATAGGGTAATGTCACGTGGTAAATTCTAAACTAAAGTGTACATGTAGCAAGGTTCATACCGTTTTAACTTTGCTATTTGTACACTGATTTTTGACATGTTGTTTGACACTTACATTATTGTCAAGTGTCAATTGGATGGGAAAACTATTTGAAATTTATACTGTCCAACAGGGTAATGTCTGTGGCAAAGTGTAAACTAATGTGTACATGTAGCAAGGTTCTTACCGATCAAACTTTGCTATTTGTACACTGATTTTTGACACGTTGTTTGACACTTGCATTGTTTTCAAGCGTCAATTGGATGGTAAAATGGTTTGAAATTTAAACTGTCCAACAAGGTAATGTCTCGTGGTACAGTGTAAACTAATGTGTACACCATAGTGTACATGTTGTAAAGTTCTTACCGATTGAACCTTGCTATTCGTACACTGATTTTTGACATGGTGTTTGACATTTGCATTGTTGTCAAGTGTTAATTGGATGGAAAAAACTATTAGAAATTTGAATTTTCCAATAGGGTAATGTCACGTGGCAAAGTGTAAACTAAAGTGTGTACACCATAGAGTACATGTAGCAAGGTTCTTGCCGATTGAACTTTTCTATTTGTACACTGATTTTTGACACGTTGTTTGACACTTGCATT
>NW_019254380.1:0-2718 GCF_002742605.1 Olea europaea var. sylvestris
GCAAATTTGTCTTCAACCTTTTGTCTCTGCCCAAAAACCATGCCGCTCTAAAGTCTTACAATGACCATTCATCTCTCCAAAAATTTCCTTGCCTACCTGAACTTTTATGACCTTTGTCCCACTAAAAAGATGAATTTAATTGAAGATAAGAAATAAGAAAGAACAATTATGTACACAGTGTATGCAATAAACTTGAAATCATAACTTCTTAAATCTGAAATAACGACATTTTTTTCGAGCGAAATAAATAATTGATCGATCAATTTGAAATCATAAATTAGTGTTGCCTTACTTGTAAGTTGTAACCATCTTTTGGTCTCAATACCTTTTGCCTAAGCACTATTAGCATCCAATAAACCAATTTTTTAGTAAATCGATATTTGGATGGAGGCACACATTTAGTTATGGTTTCACTTTCCTTTTACAAAATTTACCATCTCATAGCAAGTTTGACGTGATTGTCTAATGAGACTAAGACCTTGTTTGAGCCTCATTCTTTAAAAACGCATTTTTTCTTCAAATTCATTTTAGCGATGCATTTTACTAATAAAATAATTTAAAACATAAATTTAATTTTTTTTTTCATAGTTTTAACCATGTATTTTTTTCAAAAAATCACTATTAAAAGACTTATTAATTCACAAAAAATGAGGATCAAATTGTTCCTTTTGAAAATCAACTTGCAACTTAAGCAATAGAGTGGCGACCAATGGTGCAATTTTCTCTTAACATTTTGAACATGTCAATTGTCAAGCATTAAATGAAAGAAAGAAACCTTGCCAGTGACAGTATATTCGTTTTCTAGAAATATCTCCTATTAAAAACTATGTTCATACAATATTATGCTGGTAAAAGAAGTTATCCACACACAAATTTGTATGATATGTTTTCACTTTCTTTGATTCATGCTCATAAAAAGGGTTGGCTCTTTTCCTTTAATGGCATTATTGCTGGTGAATATGAGATATAATAAAGAAGAAATACTGTGAATAATTTTAGAAATGAATAAATCTTAACGCGAACTTTCCTTGATCCACGAGCATTTGAATTTTTCCATCAAATATTGTTTCTGTGTATAATATAGCTTATTTTGTAAACTACCACATGTCAATTCAAGAAACTAAATTTAATTGTTGAGTGTCACCATATACTATTTAATAAATAATTGAAAAGTTTGTCAAGTATTGATACTTAAATGATCATTTCTCATATTAAACATATTATATAAATTATATAAGTCTGACAAAAGCGATGATACCATACAGTTAATTTAAGTCATCCAATGTCATAATTTCGTATTCAAATATATATTGTAAATACGACTAACATATTTAACATGATATATATTGATGATATACCTACCAAACTTGTCTAAATCCGAATAAGTTGGTGACTTCGTGCAATTAATTGTTTGTCGTAATCCCCCAACAACCATGATTATGATGTATGATAAAGAGAAGGGTGGAAATGTAAAATAACATCTGACAATTATATTGAACACATGTTCAGCATCTCATGTATCCCCTATTTTTTATCCTTAAAGATCTGCTAACATATTGGGTTCTCGCTCTAAATCTCCCCATCCTCCAACAACTTTTGAACCCACTTACCCCGCCACCTTCCCTCAAAAAACGCACACAGAGTCACACAGGATCCAAGAAACATGGCAACCAGCTCAATTTCTAGTGCAGCAAAAAATCTCATCAATTTCAGTACGAGAAATGTTGATTCCCAGAAAAAATCAATCTTTTCAAAGCACCTTTCATTCTCCAATTCATCCATTTCGCTTCAAAAACTTTCACTCTTTAAAGGTTCCCATTTTTCAAGAAAATTGCAAAAAACACCAATATCTAATGTCCTCGAAACTGTCGAATCAAAGTCCGATTTGTTGTCAAGAACCCGGGATCCCGGCAACTTAGTCAAAACTGAAAGGCCAACAATCCTTGTCTCCGAAAAACTCGGAGAAGCGGGTCTGGATTTGCTAAGAACTTTCGGGAATGTTGAGTGTTCGTATAACTTGTCCCCTGATGAATTGTGCGCCAAGATCTCGTTGTGTGATGCGCTGATTGTGAGGAGTGGGACTAAGGTTACGCGGCAAGTTTTTGAGGCGGCGAAGGGGCGGCTTAAGGTGGTTGGTAGGGCGGGTGTTGGCATTGATAACGTGGATCTGCAGGCGGCGACGGAATTTGGGTGTCTTGTGGTCAATGCCCCCACCGCCAACACCATTGCTGCGGCGGAGCATGGCATTGCTTTACTTGCTTCCATGGCGCGTAATGTTGCACAAGCTGATGCTTCCATGAAAGATGGTATGTATATATTTTAATTCTTTTGAGTGTTCACAAAGTATGGTTCAATTAAAGCAGAAGATAGTCTTCTTCTTGTTCTGTGCTTATTCTTTATCTATATTTTTTAGTTAATTTGCTAAACACAGAATAATCTGCACCAGTTAAATGGCTATGGAGTTGGGTTATGTATTTGATACAATACTAGTTTGCTGTGAACCTTTAGGACTAATTCATCTAATTGGTTAGATCTGTAAGCTTGCTGAGCAAAGTCTATGAGAAAAAATGAAAATGTAAATGACACGACCCGTCCCGATCACCCTAATGGATCCGACACGTGTCGTGCGCCGATTGTAGATACTAGCTAAATGCCGGACCCACCACCAAGGCAAACTTGACATGCTTTGACAGTTATAATTTTATAAAAATTTCGACA